>NC_080165.1:20200669-20298169 GCF_950295315.1 Erinaceus europaeus | reverse complement strand
ATTAGACTGCCTCTCAAGGTCATCAGGAGAAGGTCCAGGCAAGGGGCACACAGTGTCGGTCACAGGGGCCCTCACATCCTGTAGCCCTTGCCCCTTCTTCCTTTGTCCTCAGGGTGAACTCGCTGTGGTCGCAGTGCTATTCCTCCTGAGTCTCTCTGGCAGACGACACTTGCCAAGGGCCCACTGTGATGGGCACTTTCCAAGGTACCAGCAACGTTAAGCTGTGGTCTCATCTCACTTTTGCCAGAAGCGAAGCCCAAAGGTAAGGCCACGTAGAGGGGGCATTTCCAGTTGCCATAGAGTTTATCACTGGGACCCACAGCCACAGACAGATGCCAGGTGACACCCCCTCCCCTTTCCTGAAGAGCTCAAAAGGGCTTCTGTCAACCATCTTCTCCTTCATAGGTTATCACAGACAGGATTGGTCCGCTGGCCAGGGGCCACACCAGGCCTCTGCCTTCTGCTCTTCCTGCTCAGAAAGGATTGCTGAGCGCTGGGTTCACTGTGCTCCCCCCATCCAGAACCAGGCCAGGGGAACCCCAAGAGATTCCTAAGACCAAGGGCATTGCCAAGAGGTAGTTGGCACCTTCCTCCCCAGCTGAATGACCACTGAGCTATAGGAACTTGGTGCCAGCTGCAGGCTCAGGGTGCAGGGAGGGTATCCTTGGGAGGACTGGCCCATAGTCCCTGGATCAGCACCTGGCTTCTGGGAGTGGGGAGCCTTGAGAGTGGGTAGGGACCTTCACCACTGTCAGCCCCAGCTCAAATGAGGATCCACAAAAGGAGGGCATGGTTTCAAACAAAGAAAGCTGCTTCTCACTGGTGTTCCAAGCTCTGCTAGCAGGACTGAAGGGGGAAGGGGCTGCCCCACGGTCCCCAGGCAGCCAGCCCCATCCCCTAGCCCCATAGAGATGGTGGCAGATGGAACCAGCCCAAGAGGAAGTGTGTAGAGAAGGTAGACGTGACTTCTCTGCTCCAAGGAACCCCAGAGTGAGAAGAGAAAGCCCCTGCTCCCTTCTCTTTGTCCCTTCATTGAGGAGGAGCTCTGAACCAAGACTTCAGATCTGAGCTGTCCTGGTCTGAGTGCCTGGAATCTGGGGGAAACCCCTATCAGGAAGACACAGTAGGAACAGGGTCTCTCAGGCAGAGGATGATGGAATGAAACTTTCAGACAAGTCAGAGCTGGCGAGATAGCATAATAGTTGTACTAAGAGACTCTCATGCCTGAGGCTCCAAAGTCCCAGGTTCAATCCCATGTACCACTATAAGCCAGAGTTGGTTTATATATATATATCCCTTTCCTGGGGAGAGATCCTAAGGATTCAAACATACCCATCTAAAAAGATATGTGTATACCTCTATGTTCATGGCAGCACAATTTGTAATAACTAGGAGCAATCTAGGTGTCCAACAACAGATGAGTGGCTAAGTTGTGGTATAAATACACAATGGAATACTACTCAGCTATTAAAAATATCAGTGCCTTGGTCGGGCGGTGGCACAGTGGGTTAAGTGCATGTGGCGCAAAGCACAAGGACCGGCGTAAGGATCCTGGTTCGAGCCCCCAACTCCCCACCTGCAGGGGAGTCGCTTTACAGGTGGTGAAGCAGGTCTGCAGGTGTCTATCTTTCTCTCCCCCTCTCTGTCTTCCCCTCCTCTCTCCATTTCTCTCTGTCCTATCCAACAACAAACAACATCAACAGTGGTAATAATAATAACCACAACAAGGCTACAACAACAAGGGCAACAAAAGGGGGAAAAAATGGCCTCCAGGAGTGGTGGATTCATGGTGCAAAAAAAAGATGTCAGTGCCCATGTTCAGTGGGGAAGCAGTTACAGAAGCCAGACCTTCCACCTTCTGCATCCCACAATGACCTTGGGTCCATACTCCCAGAGGGATAAAGAATAGGAAAGCTATCAAGGGAGGGGATGGGATATGGAGTTCTGGTGGTGTAAATTGTATGGAATTGTACCCCTTCTATCCTATGCTTTTGTCAGTGTTTCCTTTTTATAAATAATTTTTAAAAATGGTGATTTTACCTTCTTCACTTCAACTTGAATGAAGCTTGAAGGAATCATGTTAAGTAAGATCAGCCAGAAAAAGAAGGAAGAACAAGGGATGATCCCACTCATAGAAGTTGAAAAGTAAGAACTGAAGGGAAACACCAAGCAGAACTTGGACTGAACTCGGTGTATTGCACCAACATAAAGTACTCTGGGGGCCAGGGGAAAGTGTTGAGGTCCTGGAACATGATGGTGGAGAACCTGGATGGTGGGGCATTAAAGTGTTGTGTGGAAAACTGAAAAAGGTTCCACATGTACCAACTAAGGTATTTTATTGTTGACTATAAGTGATTAATACCCCCCGAGTAAAGGGAGGGTGGAGTTAGATGGTTCAGTCTTAGAACCCAGTGAGTGGAGATCCCCCAGTGAACACTTCCTGTGAATAAGTGAGTGAATGGAATCATTTCAGACAATGCTCAGTGTCACACACTCAAGAATGTGATACTGTGGCAGGTGACTTGTATAGGGAACAAGGTTGAGTGTCAAGGAAGTCCTCTGAGATGTGACTTTTGAGCTGAGGCCCCCAACAGCCATGTGACTGTGGTGTCTGGAGAAGCCATCCGAGCAGCCAGGAGAGCAAATGCAAAGGCCCTGAGGCTCCAGCAAGCTTGGAGGAGTGGTCTGACACTGGGCAAAGTGGAAGTCATGAGGTAGGCAGGGACCACATAGGAAGGAACCCAGATGTGACACAGGCTGCAGAAAGCCATGGTGTGGGGGCAGACCTGGTTCGTGGCTTTGATGACCTCACCATGCCTGACACTGTTTGGGGAGCCTTGCCAGTGGTTATTAAATACTCCCCATGCCTTCCGTACCCTCTTCTCAATGAACATGAAAACAGGCAGTGTCTAAGCTTCATTCATTCAGCATTGACTAAACACATCCTTCTGCCTGGGGTACGTCTTAGAAACCGAAGCATCTGTCCAGATGTAAAGTCTTGCTCTGGAGGTGAGAGGGACCTGCATCGTGGTGGATGGCAAGAGAATGGGGGGGGGGGGGGGTGGGCGAGAGAGGTGACCAGGAGAGCTGAAGCAGCTGGCACGCCCTGGGCATGGTAAGCTCACGGGCTGCTCAGGACCAAGGGCAGTCACCCTGCACTCTCCCTCCCTGGTCCAGGAGTGGGGACTCAGAAGATAGGCCCCCACTGCCTGTGGACTCTTAGGGATACAGAGCTGGGTGGAACTCCACGCTGCCCTTAAGTTACATGCAAGCCATAGAGGAACAAGAGGAACCCACACTGGACTTCTAGGCCACCACCACCACCCCCCAGGCCATCTCCAACTGCCAGAGTTCAACCTGGGGGTGCAGATTTGGACACCACTTCACACTCCAAGCTTCCACGACACTCAGGCATTTTCCCAGCTGACCCCTTTGCTGGGATCCCACCACAGAAGCACCGCCTATTGAGATGTGGGTGGAGTGGGAGGCACCCCCTAGAAGGCTGTCTCAGGACCCACTGCTCCCATCACTCTGCACAGCGAGAGAGCTGGCTCAGTAGTGCCTGTGGCTGGGAGAGACTTGGGGGGTGGCGGGGGCAGGTGCCCTCTGCAGCAGACAGGCAGGAGGCAACCCACACCTCTGTCACACACATTCAACTTGGTGATGAAATGTGATTTATTAAATGGAATGTCGGAAGTTGAGCCCCAAGTGGGGCGGCAGTGAGTAAACACAGATTCGGCAGAGTCCAGAATGGGAAATGAGAATCAGATCATCCAAGCACACAGCCTAAAGAGGCAGAAGCGTGTACACCCATCCACACCTCTATCTTTCTGCAAGGGTCCCCGTGGCATGCCGGGTTAGTCTCGGCTAGGACCTGATGGAGACTGACGGACAGGGATTTCCAGCTCCGGGGAAGGGCATTCTGGATCAAGGAAGCTGTACACTGCACATGCAATGGCCCTGAGGCATGAAGCTGAGGGTTCTCTTAGAAAGCTGCGTGCAAGCCAGGAAACAGTGTAGCCTGCAGATGAGTGAGTGGAGAGGAAGAAGGGAGGACATGGAGCGTTTTACGTGCAGGGCAGAGGAGTGGAAGAGAGTCAGAGCTGTAAAGGGCTTCACTAGGAGTAACTCACCTGGATGTCTGCATTGGAAAGTCAAGAATGAAGAAAGGAGTGGGAAAGGAAGGTGGGGAGACCAGACAGGCACTGCAGGATTGGTAGCGACAGGGAGGAGACAAGGGGCTTTGTCTCACCGGTCACCAGCATTAGCAACTCCCCAGCCCCCTTTGCTCAGAACTCTCACTGGTTTGCTTGAATGTATTTACCTCTGATTTGCTTTAGAGACATGGAGAACAGAGAGGTGGGACTTTTGGGGGTTGCAAGAAGGCACCCAAAGAGTGACAGGATCGCGGGACTGAAGCCTCTTGATGGCCCTGGGTGGATTTTTTTTAACCAGACATTGCCCAGCTCTGGTTTATGGTAATACAGGGGATTGAACTTTGAATACAGGGGACTTTGGAGCCTCAGGCACAAAAGCCTGTTTGCATAACCATTATGCTATCTACCCCAGCCCCCTGGGTGGATTTTAGGATGTTTGTGACACAGTGCCCCTTCACTCCTCCCCTCCGCCAGCAGGCAGAGCTGATGAACATGGAGAGGACCGAAGGGCACCTGCCTCCACCCTGTGATGCCAAGAGAACCAACCAGGAGACTCACTGGGAAGAAATTCCTCGGGGTGTTTGAGTTTCACCTGTGCTATGAGGGGAAAGTGACTTTTTTTTTTTTGCCAAAGTCATTATGTAAAGGGATGGGGGTGCACTCCAGAGGGGAGAATGGGGTTCCAAGTGAGCAGTGTTGGTCCCTGGGGGGCCGGGGGGGGGAGATGACCGAGAGCACAGCTGATTCTCCTGGAAGGTCTTCCAGAAGCTGGGGTTTAGTGAAAGGAGCGCCTCCCCCACCTCAGAAGGAGAACCGGAGCTGCTGTGCGTCCAGGGCCAAAGAGCTTGCCCTCTCTGCTTCCCCAGTCACCAAAGGGAGGGGCAGCATCAGCTACTGTTACCGATTAGTATGTGGACTAAGTGCGTAAAACTTGCTTTAATGATACCATGACAGAACTTTTGGTGGTGGCTGTGGTGTGGAACTATACACTGGAATCTCGTAACCTGCTATTAATCATAAATAAAAAATGGAAAGGAAAAGATGTGTGCCACAGTGAAGTCTCTGTGATAGGTGAGAGCCAGTGTTCTCTAGTAACTATGAACTTTCTGTAAGCATAAAAGTAATGCATATTTTGAAAAGAAAAAAGAAAAAGCAGCAATTGGGCAGGGCTGGTGACTGAATGCTAGAACACACACACGAGTTCAGGGACTCTATCCTAAATTAAAGAAAAAAAAAAATCTGCAACTAGCCCAAGCACACAGCCAAGCGAATAGTTTCTTCTGCAACTATTAGGAAGTATAAAGAAAACAAATGAAAATCAACCTTATCCAGTAACAGCCACCACTCACATTCCAGTGCGTGTACTTTGTTCCTTTTTGCTCTGCACATAAAAATACATGTGTATGTATATTTCTTAAACCAAAATTGCAAAATGACGTCCTCTGTACGATTTAGGAAGTCTCTCTTCTCACTTAGCGAGATATTATGGACCAAATTCCAGATGGAAAAACACAGTCTTCCACGATCATTTTCTTTCTTTTTATATTATGCAAAAAACTGAAAGCCTACACAAAAATAGAACAGCTCCATGGATGCTCACTTCACCATCAGCCAGATTCAAAACCGGGAGGACTCTGCTGCCCTTGTGCCAACTGACTGTCCCTCTGGTGATTGTGCTCGTGACTGTCATAGTTCAAGCCAAATACCCTCTAGCCCTGTGTCTCTAAACCAATCGCAAGGCCTTTGGCACACCTGGTCACATTAACAGTAATGCCTCAGGACCATGGAGCCCCCAGTGGAGATGCAGGTGTCCCCAGTTAGCTTCCACAGCTTCTTTCCCAGGTGGTTTATCACCTGGCCATCTTTAATGACCCTCTATAGAGGGACTCTGTGTTTGCATGGGAACCACCAAAAGCAATGTCCTTCTGCACAGATTTGTGGACCCTTACCCAGTTATTTCCACAGGACAAATTACTATAAGGTCAGAGCCTATGCACTTAAAAAAAAAAAAAAAGACTTAATAGCATTTGACAAATTGCTCTCCAAAGAAATTGTACCAATTTACACTCCCACCAGCAGGGGCTGGTACCCTGGATAGCCTTGGGGTGTTAATGTTAGGAAATTAAAGGGAGGGAGAAAAAGCAGATGGGGAAAAGATAGAAAAGGAAGAGAATCCTGCAGTGAGAGGAAGCAGAGGGGGGCCCTTGGAGCTCTCAGGTGCCCCCAGCCCTACCAGGTGTCAGCCTACTCAGTCAGAGGAGTGCCCGGGGCCCTGGTCTCAACTCGCCAGCAACTACACCAGATTAAGTCCTACAGCAATGATTCAATCAAGACCAAGAACAAAGCTAGAGCAAAGACTCTTCGATCCATTCTAATTAGGAGCTGTCTTTCCAGAGAAATCAGGAACAGACTGCCACAGCTGAAGGCAAAGAAAGGGGAAAAAAATTAAAAAGAAAAGAAAGATAAATACGGCAGCCCAGCTGTGCTCGGAGCTTGTCTATTTTCCTAAAATCCCAGGAGTGAGCTCCATCCATTGTGCCCATGACCTAGCAGAGCCCGTGCTGAAGGTGACAAAGCGGGACTTGGAATGAGGATCTCGACCCCCTCAGGACAGAAGACTCCCTGCTCTTGGCTGTTTGAAAGGCAGCAGCAGGGGGAGGACCATAGTCACCTGCTTTCCTGAGAAGATTTGGTGGATTGCTGTTGTTGCTTACAATCACTTAAAAGCTAAAGTCTATTTCTGGTTTGAAAGAGCACAATTAAAAATACAATTAAGAATCACTGAGGCCTGAGTCTACAGGACTGATTCTGGCCCTGACTTTGCAGCTTGGGGTGAACTGGAGGTTGAGTCTCCAGGTGGGGCATCATGATACTTCACACACACACACACACACACACACACACACACACACACACACACCTCTTCACTGTGCTTGTCTTATGTTTGGTTTAAGTCCCCAAAGAATGAATCCAAGTAACAATGTCACTGAGATCAGGTGACCAGAGCACTGACTGTAGCACTGAACGACAGTGAGTTTGGTGAGCAGAACCCAGGACCTCCCCAGGCAACGCCGTTTTTACAAGACGGCATTTAGATCAATAGCATCCAGGGAACCCGCTTTATGGTGAGGTCTTACTGGTGCAAGAGGGGATTATAAAGCAAAGATCAAGAAGCACTGTCACCCCTTAGCACCCACGCCAACCCTTCACACACCATGTCTTGATTTTCTTTTTGTGAGAGGTCTTTGAAGTTGATTCTTTGCACCCAGCTGCACAAAAGTTGGTAACAGGACTTACCTGACTGGTAGGAGTTATATTTGAACCTGGGTTCTCTCCAACTCAGGCCTCTTTCCGGGACCTCCAGCTACTTTTAGTGTCTTCAAACCTTGTCTATCCTCAGGCACACCCTTCCCCAGGGGTGTTGGGCTCAGGAGTCAAGGGGAGGGACTGGTGTGGAGACTTAGACCTTTATGGGCCCCCAGTTTGGACCAGGGTTCCCCAAGACCCTTTTAGCCCTTTTTAATTTAATTTAATTTAATTTAATTTAATTTAATTTTTATCACTCTGCAATCCTGAAAACTAAGAGGGCCGAGACAATAGTTCTGTTTCATGGCTGAGGACACAGCAGGCCTGTGACCTTTGCTTCCAGTGATCTTTCCAGGACACACATGCTCTGCTCCTGGGGAATGCTAAAATGTCAGGAAGCATCTGAAAGAAGTTCAGGTCTCTCCCCAGCAGCCTTCCTCTGGCACCTTCCTGCTCTAACAAGTGGAATATGATGACAGCTCGCAGAAACTAAACAAGGAGCCCTGTGCCCCACAGGGCCTCTCAGCCACTGAGCAGACAAGCTCAGTCACAGTCTCTGCTCAGCCACTTCCTCACCAAGGGGCCTTGGACAAGTGACTACACCACCACCACCCTCCCTCTGGGGCCCGGATATCACCTCTGATGTCTGGCTGCTACAGATTCACGAGGCAGCAGTACTTCCAAAACCCCAGTCCATGCAGGAACATTGGTCATGCTAATGTTTTTCCTCTTATTTTTGTCTTTCATTTATTATGAGAGAGAGAGAAGAGAGAATGAGAGAAGTGGGAGAAAGAGGAAACTAGCTCTGGCATATGGTAGAGCTGGGGATTGAATCAGGCATGCAAGCTAGGCTCTAGCAGGCTGAGCTGTCTCCTCGGGCCTCAGGCTCTTGCCTTACTGATGCTGCTCTTCTGTCTTGCATAATCCCTCAGGGTTAATCTGCCAGCACTGCCTAGGAGCTTTTTCCTCCAGATAGGCTGTGTGGTGCAAGGGACAAATCAGAGCCTGCACAAAAGAGACCACCCACAGCCGGGGGGGGAGGGGGAGAGCAGAAGGAGGGCAGGGGCACCGTGAGAACTCCTGCTCCACCACCACTGTCAGGATGCTGACCTGCTGCTCTCTGGGCCTCAGTTTACCTCCTCCAGGAAATGGGGGGAAGGCAGAGACTTGCTTGTGTGATAACAGCAGCCCCTAGAACAGTGGGCGTGGCCAGACTCCCTGAGCTGATGCTTGGGCAACTCTGTATCAACACATATGGTGGCTTCCCACCCCCCACCCCCACCCCCCATTGCCTGGAGTGAAGTTGTCTTCTCACTGTGTGTGTGTGTGTGTGTGTGTGTGTGTGTGTGTGTGTGTCCAAATTCCCTGCTCTTTTGAGAACACCTATCAAGTCCTGTTGGTTGAGAGCACACCCTAAAGCCCACCTTTGAACATAATCACCTCTGGAAAGACTGTCCTCAAACACAGTGACATTCTGAGATATGTAAGTCTACGGCTTCTACATGTGGATTTACAGAGGAAGGAGGGGCATCATGGGGTGGGGTGGGGGTGAGATAGCAAAATTCAGTGGAACAGGAGGGATGTGAGTCATTGTGAATCATTATAACCAGAGGACAAATCATGGTAGTATCTTCCAAAGCTGCCCCCATATAATCTTCTTACAGGTAACCTCCCAAGTTCCTCATAAGACATGAGGCTCCATCCCCCCCACCCACACACATACACATACACACATTAAGCCTGGATGGGATTCTGAAGGCACACTGGAAGTGACACTAGGTGACTTTTGAAGACTGGTCACCAGGGGGCCACTTGATCACCCGGAGAGGTCACATGTAGGCATCCCAGACATGGGACACATGACAGAGAGTCTTTCTAAAGGACTTTGGCCCCAACATCCACCCACCATCTGTGACCCCATGAGAACCTGGGCGGAAGCTGCAAAGCTGAGCTGTGTCACCCCCAGAGCATCAAGAGATAATGGCATGTGACAACTAAGTGACGGTTCTCCATTCAGCCCTCCCCTCCCCCAGTAAGTTTGAGGTAGACTGCAAAGTTTCCCAAGATTGATGTGCCCGGGAGTATAGGGTGGGGAGAGTGATTAAGAACAAAATGGAGGAGGGAAGGCAAAGAGGGAGGCTAGCAGGGCCCCATCCTGGGGAAGACTGCCACACACACAGCACACAGGGCTCTCAGTGGACACTTGGTGGCTGGTGAAAACATGAAGGAAGTAAACAGGAACTTTGAGTGCGCTGGGTTTTAATGTACTCTTGGAAACAAAAAATCCAGGAAGCACTCAAGGAAGACTACAAGCTTCCACACCCACCCCCCTGGCTGCAATATAATCGCCTTTGTACAGAAATTGAAGAGATCAGAGCCAGGCAGGGGTGGGGAGTGAGGTGGGTGGGGCCACAAGGCCTGAAGTCTGCAACAAAAATTCTGACTGGTAACCAAACTCTGTGGTCTGGACCTGCCTGACCCAGGGTCACAGCATGCTCCGGCTGTCAGAGGTTCATTAGTCCCCTGGGGACTCCCTAGGACCTGCTTGAACTTGCCGTGTGTCTGTCTTGCCAGTCAACTCTTCTTTCCAGGCTCTCTAAGCTTTAGACTTGGTCTAACTTTGTACCATCTCCCTTATCTGTTTCTATTTCAACCACCAGCCCATCCAACATTGCAAATGGGTCTTTTCTGTCTCTCTTCTGTGTCTTTTGTTCCGTTCATCCTATCTCTTCCCCCTTTCATTGATTCTCCTCCAGGGCTCTAGTTTTTTCTCTCCTCATCTACATGTTGTGCTTCTGGAGGCTTCCATTTGTTCTCACAGTTACACCCCCTGGGTCTTTTGTTCATTTTTCTTGCTCCCGTTTTTTTTCTAGTCCTTTTCTCTCTCCTGATTCTCATCTCACCCACCCTCACACCTCTAAATCCTTGAGTATCTGCTCTTCCCTTTCTTCCCTCACCCTGTTCCTCCCCAGTTTCTCCTCTTCTTCAAACTGGGTTGTGTGTAACTGTCGCCCGCCTTGGAGCAGGACACGCTGTGAAACAGAGGTTCCCGGAGGGCCTCGTTGTGATCATTTTATTTTTACAGTGTCCTTGGATGGAGGGGGGTGTTTTCAGGGTGGGGTTGTGTGAGTGGGAGGGGACCGAGCCTGCCAATAGCACTATTGAGTAATATAGGACAGTGACTGAGCACTGTCCCTGGGGTCTTGGACAGAGGAGCACTGCATCCCTGAGGGCTGATCCCACACAGGGGCCACAGTGTCTGCTCAGAGGAACTCCACAAAGGGAACTTGGCAGGGCGGCAGAAGAGAAGGAGCAAGAGGGCTGCTATCCTGGACCTAGAGGGCCAGGACTCGAGGTGTTCCCCTTGCCACCTTCCCTAGGTTGGCCTTCCTCCAGAGAGGCTCCTGGGTCTGCTCTTTCATCCCATTTGACAAGTGGAGGCTTTAACCCTTCAAATGGAATCAGAAATGGAGAAAGAACCAGTGGCTTCCAGCCACGTGGGGGGCAAGCTCCTGCTGGGACTGGAGTGGTGGTTTGGGCTTTTCAGGGAAGACAACAGGAAGCATCTTCACTCACTCATTCAGCCAGCATGATGAGAACCCTCTCTGTGCGTGGCAATGTGCTAAAAATATGGGCCTGGAGGTGGGCAGGGCAGATGAAGCTCTGTCCTCACAGAGCTCCTACCCCAAAAGGAAGGCAGGCATCAGAGCAAAGATGCACACACACACACAAACACACACACACACACACACACACACACACAATGTCCTGCAGGATGAAGGAAACACACAAAGTGTTGTGAGAGAAAGAAAGAGAAGCTAATGTAGAGGGAGGAGGCAGGAAGGAGCCTCTGGAGAAAGTGCAATTTGTGTTGCTACCTGAAGGGGGAGAAGGAGCTGCCCTGGAATAAAGCAAGTTCCGTCCAGGTAGAGGGGTGGGTGGGCATGCTCAGAGGCCCTGGGGTAGGAAGGCACAGAGCGCGGTGAAGGAATTGGAGCATGGTGGAGCTAGAAAGAGAGAGATAGAGGTGGGTGGGATGAGAAGTGGACTCTAGGCAGATGGACAGTCAAGGTCACACAGAGTTCTAGAAAGATATGTGGACCCACTTAAAGGTTGAATGCTAGAAATTGACAGGCTGTATGTGTGTCTGTGTGTGTGTGTGTGTGTGTGTGTATAATACATCATCTTGAGTCCCTTGTAAAAATATTTATTTATTTCAGTGAGAGATGCAGAGAGAGAGGCGGGGGGGGGGGTGCTATAAGCTCTGGTTTATGGTGGTGCTGGGGATTGAAACTGGGACCTCAGAGCCTCAGGCATGAGAGTCTTATGGAGAATCTTCATTCTGTCCCCGCAGCCCTAATCTTGGTTTCTTAAGCTGTTGCTATGAGGAGATGAGTAGCCCTCCCCATAGGACTTTATTGAGAATTGGCTGATCACATATATGAAATACTTAGGATGACACCTGGCACATAGTAGGTACTTAATCAATGTCAAGTCTCCTTTCTTTTGAAATGGACCTGGCTTCAAGAGCTGGTGACATATGCTCACTGTCATGCCATTGACTGTGGGTGATGGATTTGACAATCAGCCATGCCACACACTAGCACAGGCTCTGAGCTCCCGCCAGAAGGCTGAGTCAATCCTCCGGGTGAGTTTCCTTGCTCTGGCCATGAATTTATAGAAGAGTGAGTGACACAGCTGCCCTGTGGCCAGGATGTCCCTGCACAGTCCCCTGCACAGCAAGCCACACTGAGAACATGACCAATTTCTCATCACAACTCTTTCCAACCACATGCCCCACTCCTGGGTTTAGCCAACTGGTAGGTCTCTCCTAGAAAGGTGACCCAATGGGAATAGGAAGTTGGCAGTTACTCTCCACAGACTCAGCACACAAGGAGCCCACACTTTCTTTTTTTATTTTATTTTATTTATTCGTGAGAAAGATAGGAAGAGAGAAGGAACCAGACATCACTCTGGTACATGTGCTGCCAGGGATTGAACTCAGGACCTCATGCTTGAGAGTCAGTGCTTTATCCACTGCGCCACCTCCTGGACCATGAGCCCACACTTTCATGGAGCCCCACCTCAGAGTCTAAAGATGGGCAGCATGCTCCCCTCTGGACAATTAGGAGTAGGAGCCTCAGAGAGGCAGGGCACGGCCTACAGTGATGGGGACAGGCTCAAGCACTCAGAGGCACCTGGTCCACTGTGTTCTTGGGAAAAGTAGTCAAAAGTGGGAGTTGTTATGTATGATAGTTTTTCAAAAGACTCTCATACCTGAGGCTCTGAAGTCCCAAGTTCAATCCCCAGCACTTCCATAAGCCAGAGTCAAAGGGTGGTGCTCCCCAGGGTTCAGCTGGCTCAGGCTTGGCAGTTTCTGCTATGGTCAGTGACATGGAGGCAGCCATTGTCCGGACTAACAGCATATTACAGGAGGCAGGAAGAAGAGTGGGTCTGAGGGAGGGCATGGAATACTTTCCTAATAGGACAGAGGCTGAGACTGTCGCTACACTGGCAAGAAAAAGCCAGGAGCAGGAGAGGGAAGCATTTAGGATGCAGGACTTTGCATTTTTGTCATATCTGTGCCTTTCATCTCAGGCTGCCTCAGATCCTATTTGAAAATAGAGGCTAGGTAAATGATCAAATAAGAAGACATTGTGCATATCCCGCCCACCCATGACCTTGAAGAGATCTTAGAAGTAGTCTTTGTTCTCGTCCCTCCTCCCAGACCCCCACCCGCACCACTCATGTCAGATTTGCTTCACTGTTTGCAACAAAAGGACGGAGCATCTGCCATGTGCCAGGTCCTGGCCAGCTAGGGACACAGAATCCAGTCTTTAGCCCTAGAGAACTCAATCTGATGGAGAGGTGGACATGGGGGTGAGCCCCAGCATAACAATGGGACCCACATACATGAAGCCACTCAGAAGCTTCACTTATAAGGCACAAGGAGGGTAGGAGAATCAAGGAAGATTTCAGGGAAGAGGCAATACCTAACAAGGCTTTGAATGATGCCCAGGAGTCAATCAGGCAGAGAGCACTGGAGGGCCTTGACATCGGCAGAGTCTAAGGTTGAGAGTGAGATTAGAATGAGGCGAGGCACACCTGGTTAAGTGTGCATAGTGCTATGCACAAGGACCTACACAAGGACCCAGGGTTAGAGCCCCTCGCACTCCGCTCTCTCCCCTTGTAGTAAGGAAGCCTCACAAGCAGCAAAGCAGATCTGCACATTTCTATATTTCTGTCTTCTTTCTCTCTCCCTCCTCTTCTCAATTTCTGTTTTGTTGAATAAAATGATGGGGAAAGGGAGCCGGGTGGTGGCATACCTGGTTAAGAGCACATAGTTCTATGTGGAAGGACACCGTAAGGACCCCGGGTTAAGCCCCCACTCCCCCATGCTCCCCACCTGCAGGTAGTCACTTCACAAGCAGGTCTGCAGGTCTCTATTTTTCTCTCCCCCTCTTTATGTTCCCCTCCTCTTTCAATTTCTCTCTGTCCTATTGAATGACAAGAAAGGGGGGAAAAAGGCCACCAGAAGTGGTGGATTCATAGTGCCAGCACCGAGTCCCAGCGAAAAGAGAGAGAGATTAGATTGAAGTGAACCCTGCTTTGGGGGTAGAGTCCAGGGCTACAGCCTCACCACAGACCCACTTTGCCTGGAGATTTAAACAGCACCCTGTACAGCACAGTGAGCTGATACCCCATGCTCCCAATTCCAGGGGCAAAGTAGGAAAGCTGTTAGCAAGTCATTCACAGTGTGTCTAGTGTGCCAGCTTGCATTCCAGAAGCTTCTGATGTGGGGCTGGCAGGGATCCCATCACCCTGGATGTGGCCATGTTGGTGTCCAAAATCAGACAGTAAGCAGCATCCTACTTCTCCTTAAGAATGTTCAGTAAGAGGCTGGGAAATAGTGTAACGGTTCTGCAAAAAGACTTCCATGCCTGAGACTCTGAGGACCCAGGTTCAATCCGCAGCACTACCATAAGCCACAGCTGAGCAGCATTCTGGTGTGTGTGTCTGTGTGTCCCTCCTTCCTCTTTGTATCTCTTTCTAATTAAAATAAAATATTTTAAAAATACTATTCTGTACAATGCCAAATAATTAATATATATTCATATCTATATATGGGGAATCAGGAGTCTGGGGTGACTATGGTCAGGACAGAAAGATGCAGTTGAGTAGTCAGCCCAAGGAAGACCCTGAAGGCCACTTGGAATCCTTGAATTTCATCCAGAGTGAAATGGGGGCTCAGGAGGGATGGAGCATCACTGCCAGGCTCAGCAGAGGTGACATGGTCTAACTGATGTCTTAAAGGGATCATTCCAGCTGCTGCTCTGGGAATGAATTGGAGGCGGAGCAGGGATGGCGGCCAAGCCAGGAGAACCAATTAGGAAGTTAATGGGGTCATCCATGCAGGAGAGGGGAGTGGCTGGTAGCTGGGTAGCTGTGGAGAGAAGGGGTCAATGCTGTCTGCGGGCTTGCCTAATGGACTCGATGTGGGTGTGTGAGAGAGAGGAGTCAATGGTGGCCCCAGGGCTTCAGGATTGAGCAGGGCAGGGGTGAATCCAGCAGGAACCAAGGTAAGAGAGCTGCCAGAGTGGCAGGGCCAGGGCCAGAAAATCCCAGCACTTCAGACACATGGAGCTGGAGGCACTGCCAAGCATCCGCTGAGCAGGGTGACACCATTTGTCCCCAAGGGTGCAGACATGTCTCCATCAGCTTCCTGTGACCAGGAATTTATTTACTGGAGCAGAGAAGGTTCAAGCCATTATCAACAACAGGTATGAATGTGTGTGTTTCTCATGTAGATCAGACTATGGCCGAAGGAGGCACATAGTGAAATGCAGACACCTGATACACGTCCCCTCCAGCACCCAAAGATTTGGAACCTACCTTCCTATATGCACTGGGAGAGGAGCTGTGCATGCTGCCACTGCCTTTCTGACAAGGGGCGTGTCTCTACAGCCGGCACAGGGCTTGGCACATAGCAGGTGGTCAGAACCATAACGTCACATTTAATGACGTTGGTGACAAGGAGCATGGGGCCAGGCAGTTAGTGCTAGGCTGGGACCCCAGGGGACACAGAATGGGGAGCAGCAGGGCTGGCTCCCTCCAGACATGGCCTGCCTACCCACCCAACACAGGCTGCTGCCACCCAAGACGCGATCCATTAGTGCCAGCTATGGAGAGTAGCCATCTGACACGGTGTGAGCATTTGCCGGGGAGGAACTAGACCAAAGCATGTCAGAGCAGGCTGGAGAGGATCACGAGCAGCCCCGAACCTCAGAGGGACAAAGGTGGCCACATGTCCTACCTGGACCCTGATGAGAGCCAGAGCCCAGGAGAATGGCAATAATCACAGTGATTAGGTGCCAGTCTGCACCGAGACCTGTGCAGAGTGCATTATGTCATAACTCACTGAGACACAGAAAACAAAGTTTCTCAGCAGGTAGAGGGATGGTGCGGGCACCAGACAAACCAGGGAAACCAAGTGTAGCTGGTAACTGGCTGAGCAAAGAAGATGGAGGACAGTTGGGGTTAGCAGAAGGATGCAGCTAGTTCGGTCACTGATGGTGAGCTGGAGGACCTGGGTCTAGAAAAGCAGCAACTGTGTGGTTTCAGAGTCTGATGCTACAAGCTCACTAAACAGACTGATACTACAGTGGACAGGTGCTCCAACCCACCTTAATCTTTGGTTGTTCTGTGGAGACAGAGCCTATGGGGGGTGGCTGTCACTGTCCCAGGCTCAAGATTCAGAGCAGAGCATCCTGTCTGTTGAATTGGGGTCACGTGTCTAAAGAAGAGCCTGGCATTTGAATTGATAGTGTCCCCAAGACTGTACCCAACAGGGAGAGGTGAATAGCAGCCAAGGAATCAGAGTGACCAGAGACTGAGGAATGAATGAATAAACCAATATCCAAGAGGCAAAGCTGGACTCAAGCTCGGGGGTTGCCTCTTGCTTCCCATATCCCCTAGGGCAAGATAACTTATGTCTGAACTTCGGTTGCCTCATCTGTAAAATAAGGATAATAAAAGTCGTTGTCAAAGAGAAGTGTAAATTAAAACTACACTGAGATCCCATCTCATACCTGAGAGAATGACTTCATCAATAAATCGGGAAATGGCAGGTGTTGGAGAGGTTGGGCAGGGGCCAGGAACTCTGCTACACTGCTGGTGGGAATGCAAACTGGTACAGCCCCTTAGGAAGACTGTATGGAAAATCTTAACAACAACAACAAAAATACCAGTCTTAGGCATTTATCCAATGGACACTCAAACACGAATTCGAAAGGACATATGCACTCCTATGTTTATAGCTGCATTATTCACAATGGCCAAAGAGTAGAAGCAGCCTAAATGTCCATCGACAGATGACTGTCTGAAGAAGTTATGGGATAGGTAGTCAGGCGGTAGCTCAGTGGGGTAAGCGCACGTGGCACGAAGTGCAAAGACTGGCGTAAGGATCCTGGTGCGAGCCTGGTGTAGAACCTGAAATGGAATTGGCATATTGCACCCAAGTAAAAGACTCTGGGGTGGGTGGGTGGGGAGAATACAGGTCCATGAAGGATGATAAATGACATAGTGGGGGTTGTATTGTTAAATGGGAAACTGGGGAATGTTATGCATGTACAAACTATTGTATTTACTGTTGAATGTAAAACATTAATTCCCCAATAAAGAAATAAATTTAAAAAAACATTACCACATATAACCTCCCTCCATCCCAATAAGCTCTAAAAGTTCACTTTCAGGTCGAAGTTCCTGAGGGTTATCTCCAAAAATATCTGAATCTTGGAGTCCTGGGACTTCCCATAGCCCCGGGGACAAGAGACCGCCCCGGCTGCTAGGATAGTATTTGCTGGGAAGAGACCCAAAGAAGAAGGTGGAAGTGGTGCAGAGTTTGTGTACAGATGTCTAGAATGTTTCACCTGTCTCCCTCCTTGAGTAAACAGGCTTTCTCTGGCACCTGGCCTATTGCAAGGTGCGTGGAGGAAGGGGCAGGGTTGACGGCAGGGCAGGGGAGAGGGTGCCCACCAGTATGGAAGAACATGTGGGTAGCAAGGACTTAAGTCAATGCCCTGACTCACTCTTGAGCACAGAAGTACTGGAGTGGGGGGTGTTCTGAGCTGTGGGGTGGCCTTCAACTGAGCTGTGACAACTTAGAGGACCAGGAACTGACTGGTCAGTGCGTCCTCCTCAGAGAGCTGCCCCTGGATCCCTGCCTCACAGAGGGCACCACCAGCTGCTGCACTATGGACAGAAATACAAAAGAGTTGGGGGGGTGACAAAATGCCATCTCTGACACCAGACTGTCTGTAGAGGGAGTGACAGATCTGAGCCAGCACAGCCAGCGCAATCCACTCTCCAGTGCTGTCACATGAGGAGGCCTGTTGATTTCTAGGTCTGCCTCCAAGGACACACCCAAAAACATGTGCACAAGTCTATGTGTGTATGCACACATGTGAGTGCAAGCATATGCATGTGTGAATGCACACGCACACCGTGCGATGCAGTGCACACAACACATATGGCTTCTGTCACAGGCATGTGTGCGCACATACACATGTGTCCATGAAGACATGTGCACACAGCACTGTACACACCGACACAGATGCACATTTACTCTGTCCACCTTCAAACGAGAACACCCACAGCCTTATGCATGAGATACACACACATGAACACACATGCACTCACACACATATACAAACAACCTCATAGGTTCAAGTTTCATCAGAGATTGGCACTTTTTAATGAACAATACCGAGTCTTTCTAGCCAAAATGAGAAATTGCTCTTTTTAATAACAGTAAGTGATTGGAAAGCAAGGGCATCTGCCTGGGGTCTCCTGAAAGAAATCAGCTCCCCAGCAGAAAAGACAAAGCCCCCTAAAGCACAGTGGGAGCGGTTATTAGGAGTAATAAAATATAATGTCACCTTTTCCTGCTTGCCCGTGAGTTGGGCTTCTTCACACAAACTGGCTCCATCAATTATCGCTCCTGTTTCAGGCTGAGAAACTATGCTGCCATTCTCTCAATACACAGAGGAAGCTGCTATTAGTTTTGGAAAGAAATCTGAGTTGGAGGATCTTTTTATTTTGTTTTTTTTTTTTTGTTTTGCTACAGCCTAGTCTGCACCCCCTGCACCCCCTCGCTCTGTCTGCAGAAGCATCTATAACATTATAGTTGCACAAGGACCTAATCACTCTTCCCTTTCACACCCCAGTACTGTTTCCCTCCCATCCCAGGCAGGTCCACTTCCTCCCAAATTAAAATGGAGTATGAGAGGAGTCGGAGGCCCACTCTGCCACTCTCCAGCTGTGACCTGAGCCAAGTCACTACCCCTCTCTGATCCCTGAGTGTTTGCACTGTGACCATACTGCCAAGCCTATGAGAAGAGCAGATGGCAAAGTCCCTTCTGTACTGTGACCCACCCAACATGGATGTTATTACCACTGGACCCTAGCTGCTTGCTCCCACTGGAAATTAGATCTGATGCTATGGGAATGGACTCACTCAGGATCTCATTCAGGATCTCTCATTCAGAATCAGCGGAGCCAGCCAAGAGATCATACCCCTGTCTGCCAAAACTGAGAGGAAGTTCTCTCCACTGTCCTGATAAAAAGAACTCCCAGGTATTTTTATTTTGCCAGCCCCTATTTTATGGCCAGCTCTTACCAGCTGTTTATACATCAAGCTGAGGGGTGGGGGCTCTGTGATAACATATATTTCCACCTCTGCTTCATACAGGAGGCCCTCCATGGTTGTTCTTATGTCCATGCTGGGATTTGAGCCTGAATCTGCTGACTCCAAGCCCTGGGATGCTCCCTCACCATCCCCATCTGGCTCCGGGTACTAGCGGGCTACCCAGGTCTCCCCACACATGACCTTCTTGCTCTAGAGGGACTCTACTGTAAGGACAATCCCTCAGCCATTTTCTCTGATTAGCAGGATGAGTCTTCCCCATTCACAAAGCCTCCTGCCCATGAATCAAAGCTTGCCTTTTGCTTTTTCCTCCTTAGCTACCATTGCTTGAGTTTCCGATTTCACCATTAGCTCATTCTCAACAGTGGCAGCGATCCCGAGCCTCATTCAGAAAGACTCCATCTTCTGCAGGATATAGAGGGAAAGCCAGCAGGCACAGCCCCTGGGATTGAGTAGAGCCCTCAAGTAGACTGCTTCCTCTGGGGACTACCCCCCACCCCCTGAGGAGACCTCCACACCAGGGCCTTGAGGGTCAAATGTGACTTCCTCAGCCTCTATGTTTTATCTGTAAATGCAGGCTCAGCCTCCCTAAATCCCAGCAGATGATGTGTGATCTATAGAAACAGTAAAGGACTATGGTTATGAGTGGCAATTAGGTATCATGAGTAGTAAAGGACTTCGTAAGCTGAGAAAAGCTACACCCATACCAGGGATTGGTATACTTGTAAATGCCAGAGAGTGACTGCCGTGTCTTTCATGAAGTCAAGAGAATGCCCCAAGTGTGGAACCCAAAGGGATAATATAATCGGTCCCTTTTTGAGGTCAGAAAAAGCAGGGGATATCTTTGAGGTCCTTAGGTCGCCAATGTTAAGGACTGTTAGTAAATAAATGAGGTAACATTGGTTACTATTTACTATTTATTCTGCTCAATTGATCTATGACTTATTTCTTTTTAAAAATTTTTCTTAGTGATTTAACATTTACAAAATTACAGGATGACAGGGGTACAACTCCACACCATTCCTACCACCAGAGTTCTGTATCCCCAACCCCTCCATTGGAAGTTACAGCAGTTCTCCCAAGGTTGCATATGTGGATTAACTATTGTTTCTACAACTATCTGTCTATATTTGTGCTGGTCCCTGTCCAGGCACCAAATGCCGGGCTAGCTTTGCGGCGGTAGACAGACGACCAGGGACTCATGGCTGAGCTGGAAAGCAATGCAATGTTTATTGAGAAAAGAATCTTTTATAGTTTCCAGGAAGGAAGTGGTAGTGTGGAAAACAGGATGTGACTAGGAGAGGGGGCGGAGCGAAAAGAGAGTGCGTACCAATGGGGATTAAACCAGTGCCCTGCAGGCAGGGCGGGTCTCAGACAAAACAATCTTCTTCTAGCGTTTGCCCTTCTTCCGTAGCCAGTCAACAGCGTCAGGTTGAAAGCTGTCAGGAGCTGCTTGTTGCTGGCTTTGAAAGTGACTGGGATCCATGTGGATTCAGTCGGCTAGGAAGGATCGTCAGTTTCCCCAATTAATGGGTACTCACGGGATGCACCACGAGAAGGTCGATCCAATGCATCCCAGACAAAACAATGATTAAATAGACCAGCATATTTGTATATATTTGCCCATGTTTTCCTATGGTCCCATCTGCTCTTCCTTTCCAAGCCACACATGCACCTATTACTACATCCAAATGTCCCTCCCTTTTTCTTCTTCTCTCGTGGAGACCTGGTGGAGACGCAGTTCAGAGCCTGATAGTCATCACACTATCACTTCTACCCCACTGGGATTATGGATCAAATTCTTTGTGGGGTGCTGAAGGTGGGAGCTCTGGCTTCTGCAATTGCTTCTCCTCTGGACATGGACATTGGCACATGGATCCATATTGTTTCTGTCTTTCCCTAGTGAGGTAGGGCTCTGGAGAGGTGAGGTGGGACACATTGGTGAGGTCATCAGCCCAGGAAGTCAAGATAGAATCATGATAGCCATCTATGACTTATTTCATTCCATTCCTCCAACAACTCAACTCTTAGGAACATCCCATTATCCCTTGCATCTGACAGGTGAGCTAACTGAGACCTGGCAAGTGAGGTCAAGGCCACAAAGCTGGGACATGGTGATTTCAGCATTTGAATCAGCGCTGTTGACTCTGAGGGACCATTTTCACCTAGAGATGGAGGAGCACACATCTAGCAGAGAGCCAGGGCTGTGAGCGTAATTTCTCTACACTTCCTGCACCACACATAGGTGATGGGGAGCAATGTGTGGCTCAAGAGAAAGCCATAAGCTTTGGGAAATGGTTTCTCCTGCTGGAGGTGAGCCGGAGGCTAGAAACAGGGCTATGGTGGCCAGCAAGGCAAGGCAGTATCTGCAGCAGATAGTGGTGATGGGAAGGCAAGGAAGATGCACACTGGAGACAGCAAGGAATTATAGTTCCAGATGCTCCAACGGAATGTTCTGTAGGCTGGGGCAAATAGCTCAACATGTTAGAGCATAGCACTTGCATTCCTGAGAGCCCAGAGGTCCCAGGTTTCAATCCCAGCTCCATTATATGTCAGAGCTGAGCTATATCCTCTCTCTGACTCTGTGTGTCTCTCATAAAAATAAACAGGGCTGAAGACAGCACAATAATTATGCAAAATAAAAAGCCTGTCATGCCTAAGGCACCAAAGACTCTAGGTTCAATCCCCAGCATCACCAAAAGACAGAGCTGAGCAGTGCTCTGGTTGAAAAGAAAGAAAGAAAGAGAGAGGACGAAAGAAAGAAAGAAAAGGAAAAGAAGTAAGTAAATAAAAATAAAGTTCTGCCATTATAATACTATCAGATAAAATTTTGAGGTCTTTTAGACACCCTTATCAGATCTACACTATAGTATGAATGTTTATTTTGAAGAGCATCTGAGATGGGTACCTACTAATATAAATGGAAATGTTAATATCACCACTAGTATTAATATTATCTCTTATGATACTATCTATTATATGTGGGGCACATATTACATGCCAAGTTCTGTTAAACGTTGAACTCATTTAACCTTCAAACCAACTGTGACATAATGTGATAATAGAAATATTGCTCGACAAAGATCCACACCCTCTCCCTCTCCCATGAGGGAGGAACTACTCACCCCTGTCCATTGATTGGTTTTGGTCATTGGGTGTTAGTAATGGTGACTCAGGAGAGCTTGACACTGTTTGCATGCATGGTTGGACTTGTCCTGCCTTTTGTCACAAACATGATCCAAGTAGCCACTGGTACAGAGAAGACGACAAACCAACAGAGGAGACCTGTGCCTCCTGCATAGTCAGAAGTCCAACCTGGCAAGATTTGCCTGGATGAACCACACAACCCCCACTAGGCACACAGATAAGCAAGCAGCGCCCATCATTGTTGTCACTAGGTTTGGGGATGCTTTTATACACAGCAGTAATTCAGACAGTATAAGACCCCATCTTACATATTAAGAGCTGAAGCTCCAGGAAATTTAGTAACTGGCTTCACAGATAGTCAATGACATGTAATCTCATCCCAGAACCTATGAATAAATAAATGGTAGGGCTTGGGGATATTTTCTCCTTTTTTTAAAGTATTTTTTATTATTTTTTTTTGAGAGAGAGATACAGAAAGAGAAAGACACAGAGAGAGATACCAGAGCACTGCACAACTCTGGTTTTTGGTGGTGTGGGGGATTGAACCTGGGGCTTCAGAGCCTCTAGCATGACAGTCTCTTTGCATAACCATTATGCTATCTACCTCCACCCAAATCTTTTCTATTTTTTTTAATTTTATTGGGGAGATTGTGGATTGCACATCAGTCGTTAACACACCAGTACAAACTTTTTTTTCCTTTATTTTTTCTTATTAGTGGTTTAATAATGACTGACAAAATTGTGGGATAAAAGGGGTACAGTTCCATTCAATTGCCACCACTAGAGTGCCATATCCCATCCCCTCCATTGGAAGGTTTCCTATTCTTTATCCCTCTGGGAGTATGGACCAAAAATCTCTATGGGGTACAGAAGATGGGAGGTCTGATTTCTGTAATTGCTTCTCTGCTGGACATGGGCATTAACAAGTTGATCCATACCCCCAGCCTGTCTCTACCTTTCCCTAGTGGGGTAGGGCTCTGGGAAGGTGGGGTTTCAGGACACATTGGTGAGGTCATCTTCCCAGGGAAGTCAGGTTGTTATCATGGTAGTATCTTCAACTTAGTGTCTGAAAAGCATTAAGATTTAAAGCACAACAAGTTCTTATCTCCCAATGATAGGTGTCTGTAAACCACTCCAACTACCACCTAAGTCCCTCTCCATTATCACACACTAGGTTCCCAAAACCCTTTTTACTTATTTTTTAATTTTTTTTATTTATCATTGGATAGAGACAGAGAGGGGGTTGGACCAAGGGCAACAGGGGTGAGTGCTAGTTGGGGGTCTGTCCCTGTGGGTCTCAGCAAGAGATGAAGGCAAGGATCACCCCAGGACGCTATTTGCCTATGAATAGCACGTTTATTGTATGGCAAGCAAGGGTTTTTATAGGTTGGGGTAGGGGGAAGAACAGGGCAGCTCTGGCCTAGCCTTATATGGTCAGGAATGTTAAGGGAGGAGGGGACCGCTGGGGGTCTTCAGAGACAGTTAGGGTTAGGGTTAGGGTTAGGGTTAGTCAGTTACTTGTTTACACCATATATGGTCAGGAGAGCGAGAAACAGGAAATGGTGTGGGTCTTTCCAGTAACCGCTGGGTAAGTGGACCAACTGGTTTGAGAACAAGGACGTGAACTGTTGTGCTAACACAGGATGTGGGGCCCATGTTGGCGGTGGAGACTGACAGGGGACTAAACCTGGAAAGCCAAGGCCCTCCCCTGCTTGACCCCAAGGTGGGGGAGACTGCCGAGTTGGTTGTACTTCCAGGCACCCATCTTTTCCATATTGGTCCACACCATGCTCTACCTCAGTCTCACAATTCTCCACAAACTGGTAGAACATTAGACTTGCAATCCTGGAGTCCCCCATGCAATCTTGGGTATTGCAGATGCCAGAGTATCACTCTGGTTCGTCTGTGTCTCACACGAACTTCTCTCATTCTCTCATAAGTAATAAATAAATACATCTTTTTCAAAGAGAGATATTTGGACATGAAAGCTGGACATCTCCTTTTTGTTCCTGGAGTCTAAGTTCTTAAAGATGGGGAATTGGAAACCCAGAAGGGCCAATGACATGGTCAGAGTCTCAGGGCTAAGTCCACCAGGTGACTCTCCCACTAAAATTTACTGTGGCTTTCATTTCTAAGAATCTACTCTAAGACAAAACCCAGTAACCATTTGGGGCACAAAAATATATATCCCAGCATTACTTTCCATGAAAAACAGAAACATGTTCAATGTCAACAATAGAGAAACTGATCACATTTCTCCGCAGACTCATTATACCCTAGATTTGGGGTCCACTAACCTTTCTTCTCTCTCTCTCTCTCTCTCTCTCTCTCTCTCTCTCTCATATAAAAAAAAGAGAAAGAGTGAAGGAGGGAGAGAGAGTGTCCACTCACCACTCAGCTCTGGCATCATGTGTGCCATGGGACCAACTGCATGCAAGTCCTATACATTATTACCCTGGCCCTGGAAATCTGCTTTCTATTTTTAGTCTTGCTGTCTTCAAGTGCTGTTCCTTCTCTCTAAAATTCCCTTCCTCCCATTGTCTGTCTGTAAGCTTCCATCCACCCTTAACACACAGATCAAAACTTCCAGAATGATCAAGAATTGAGCTTTACAAGCGCAGGACCTCTCTCAGGTCTGCTACATGGAACCATTGATGAATGATCTATGGCAAGAAGAAGGGGCTGTGTCTTGAAACACGGGTAAGGATGGAGGTCTCCTGACTTACTGGAGATATATATATATAGTTTGTTTCTAATATCTAGAACTAAATGACCAATTCTAATGTCTAAATTGTGTAATTTGACAAAAACTTTCACCTAATCTTTGACTAATTTACCACCATCATCATTAATTGCCAGAGCACTGCTCAGTTCTAGCTCATGGCAGAGCTAGGGATTGAACCTGGAATGTCAGAGTCTCAGGTATGAAACTTTTTTTTGCAAAACCATTATGCTGTCTCCCCAGCACCAATTTACAAATCAGAGTAGCTTTTCCTGAGCATCCAACCCCTTCTCCCTTGTAGCCTTGCTGAGATGGTATTCCATTGGTTCCAGTCTATACGTCTACAGATAATCACAGCTGAACAAAAACAGTGACACAAAGAAAGCTCAGGATAACTCACCTTCCCTATTCCTCACACCAGAACCAGTCATAAGTCTGCAGCACATTCCTTCAGTCCACTGTTTCTTTCCTCCCATATCCCCCAGCCACTCCCGCAAAATGCTTTCCTCCAACACCCTGAAAAACTCCCAGTCCATAACTGGGGAAATTCTTATCCTTTTCCTTTTCTTGTCTTTTTCTGACTTCTGTATTCCCAAATTTCCCCAAACAAAATTTAAAAAGTCAATAAAGCCTCACTAGCTGACATCATGAAAATGGGGAGGGTCATGAATCCTGTAAGTAAATCAATCAATAAATAAATCCCTTCTCATGACTTCCTCTAACCCAAGTAGCAAGTTTTGTTTGCCAATCTCCCCTCTCATTCCACTTAATGTTTTGTCTTCACCCTCTCTTCTTCCAACTTGTAGCTTCAAAAGTGAATCCACTTTGAAGTGAACTAAGTCAACAGGCTATGCCAAAAACCTCCCTTGTTCATGAGTGATACTCTCTGAACTCAGGTCCAAACAGCAGAAAGGCCAATGAGCAGGTAATGTGCACAGTATCAGACACACACACACACACACACACACACACACACACACACACACACACACACACTATGAGTCTGATGTTAATAATTACTGCACCTGAGCCTTGAGAATCCACCTAGTGCACAATCCTATGACCTGTGGGCTGCAGGCACAAAGGTGCAATCAGTCATTGGAGAGCACCGATGGCTGGGCCCCAGCCTTGTCATACACAGCTTCTCTCTACACTGACTCACAGAACTCACTACTTGCCTCCTTTGTGTTCTTCCAGTTGATATGGCATTTTATAAGTGGCATAGATCAATGATAAAAGTGAATTATCCCTGGTTAGTGACGAATAATAAGATAATAGCATTGTAACTAACCCCCTCAAAAAAATAAATAAAGCAGTATGTAGGCGTTAGAGAAAATATGGCATGAGCAGTAAAAATTGAATCAAGTTATGCACACACAAAAATCAAAAGTGGGTGATTGCGAGAAGGTAAAGAGCAGTTAATTTGACTTTGGAATTAAATTATTCCTCTGTTATAGATGAATTTAGCACCACAGACTGGAGGAAACTGTATTTAAATGATCACAGGGCTAATCAATCATTGAAATCATCCCGAGTTATTGCATTTGCTTTCTGTGAACCCCTGATGCCTGGCCACAGTCTTCAGGAAAACAAGGCAGAGCCACTAAGCTTCATCTCCTTGGTCCTGGTCCTGGTTCACTGCCCGCTGGCTCCACCACCTTCCTTTCTCCAACCCCTCCACCTGAGCATCCTCCTCAGCTCTCCACACAGGTGCCCAACTTCATGCCCAACCCAGCTCCTTGGAGAGGACTTCTCTGGTCATCCTTGCTGAAAGAGGACTCTGCACCTTACAATCCCAGTCTCCCCTTCCCTCACCACAGTGTCTCTTTCCACAGTTCCTGTTTGCAATCTTCCTACCACATGAAATAATTGTGTGTGTCCCATATTAGATATATGATTGCATATGAAAAATGTGTGACCATTATTGTCAATTACATGCATACAGCTGGCTCTTCAGTAGCACAGAGATTGGGGCACCAACCCTAACAGTCAACCCTCTCCATACTATACTGCAGTCTTCCCTGGTATCTATGGGCCCTGGTTTTAGGGTCTCCCTCCCCATTTGCCCCCTCCTTTGGGATGCAGAATCCAAGGATGCTCTAGTCCTGTATCATTGGAACCCCATATCCAAAGTTTCTGTGCCCACAGACACAGCCAATGGACACCCACAGTACAGATGTCCGCAGTACAGAAAATAATTGAGGTATAAGCAGACTTGTTCAAAACTGTGATGTTCAAGGGTCAGTGGTGATCCATATAATATATATAAAGGCTGTATATAATCTTCTATATAATTCTTCACTTACAGTTTCACTAAAGGGAAATGTAGGTCTAAGTTCAGCATAGTGTTTTGAGAACAGGGCCATGGAAACAGGCAGCTCTGCTGTTTACTAATTGTGAACCCAGGTGACCTACTGAGTCTAATGGGCTTTTCTTCATCTGGATGATGTTCACTGTGGAGATGTTGGCTCACTGTGGTCTGAATTGTGTCCATCCCCACCTCCCAAATTCATGTTTTAAGTCCTAACCCCCAGTGTGATAGTATTTGGAGGTGAGATCTTCAGAAGGAGGGTGTGATGGAGCTGATGTTATTATAAGAAGTCAAAGGGAAATAAATGGCTATTGTTCAAACCACCCAGTCTGTGGTATTTTGTTCTAAGAGCCTGAGCTAAGACAGGGTTATTTTGAGGATTTGATGAATTAATGGATGTTGGGCAATTAGAACAATGTCTGAAACATAATGGTCTCTGTATGCATTTTTAAAACTTTTTATTATGGAATATTTCAAATATAGACAAAAGTGGAGAGAATAGTATAATAAATCCCTATTAAATGATCACTGAGATTTCATAATTATCAGTTCATAGCCAATCGTGTTTCATCTCTGCTTCCATCCATTTCTCCCAATTCTAGCTTATTTAGAAATAAATTCCAGATTTCATCTAATTTTATCTGTAAATATTTCAATGCACATCTCTAAAAATTAGGGACTCTATTTTAGACATAATCACAATATCATTATTACACTGAAAAATAATTAACACAATAATATTGCTATGCCTTTAAAATCAGGCATTTTAATCCAACCCATGTGGAGAGCAGTCCAGAGAACTCTCAGAAGGCTAGAAGTGGACCTTCCCTATGACCCTGCAATTCCTCTCCTGGGGGGATATACCCTAAGGAACTCAACACACCCATCCAAAAAGATCCGTGTACACCTATGTTCATAGCAACACAGTTTGTAATAGCCAGAACCTGGAAGCAACCCAGTTGTCCAATAATCGATGGGTGGCTGAGAACGTTCTGGTATATATACACAATCAAATACTAAGCTATTATAAATGGTGATTTCACTTTCTTTCTTTTTAAATTAGTTTTATTTATTGGATAGAGACAGAGAGAAATAGAGAGGGTAGGGAGAGATAGAGAGGAAGACAGAGAGACATCTATAGCCCTGCTTCACCATTTGCAAAGCTTTCCTTCTGCAGGTGGGGACCAGAGGCTCATCAGGGTCCTTGTGCATTATAACATGTGTGCTTAGCCAGGTGAGCCACTACCCAGTTCTGTGATTTCACTTTCTTTACCTCATCTTGGATGGAGCTTGAAGGAACCATGTTAAGTGAGATAAGTCAGAAAGAGAACAATGAGTATGGTATCTCACTCATAGACAGAAGTTGAAAAATACTACCATGACACCAACCTGACCTCCCTAGGCAGATGACCTCACCATTATGTCCTGAAATCCCAACTCCTCAGGTCCCTACCCTACTTGGGAAAGGTAGAAACAGGGTGGGAGTATTGATCAACCTGTCAATGTTCATGTCCAGCAAAGAAGCAATTACAGAAATCAGACCTCCCATCTTCTGTACCCCATAAAGATCTTTGTTCCATATTCCCAGAGGGATAGGAAAACTTCCAATGGAGAGGATGGGTATATGGCACTCTGGTGATGGGAATTGTATGGAATTGTACCCCTTTTATCTCACAATCTTGTTGATCATTATTAAATCACTAATAGTTTAAAAAAAAGGAAGTTGAAAAATAAGAAAACACAAAGCAGAACTTGGACTGAGTTTGGTGTATTGCACCAAAGAAAAAGACTCTGGGGTGGGAGGGAGGGCTCAGGTCCTGGAACATAATGGCAGAGGAGGACCAAGAGGGGGTTGAATTGTTATGTGGAAAACTGAGAAATGTTTCACATGTACAAACTACTATATTTTACTGTTGACTATAAACCATTAATCCTCCCAATAAAGGGAGGTGGATCAGACCTTTGTATGCCTTAGCTATCACTTCACCCCAAGAGCTAGAATAAGGTCTAGCATACAGTAGATACTCATTTTAAAAAGTGATAAATAGGGGACCCAGCTGTGGCACAGTCAGTTAAGTGCACATGTTACTACACATAAGGATCCAGGTTTGAGCCCTGCTCCCCGTCTTCAGGAAAAACTCTTTACAAGTGGTGAAGCAGTGCTGTCTCCTTCTCTATTTACCCCTCCCCTCTCAATTTCTATCTTTCCTCTTAGTTGCTGGGAAATTGTGCCAATGCAGTCACATCTGCCATGTTGTCCCCTCCGGCTACTGCTAGTTCCCACGAGAGTTGGGATATTCTCGGAGTGCCTGTTCAGCCATGTTGTGCCCTCAGGGCATTGTCTAGATCCCCCCCCGATATCTGGAGTGCTTTGGTTACTCCTCCCCCTTCCCATTCTCCCTAAAGCTATTCCTATAAAAACACTTCGTTTTCCGCACTTCGTTCTCTTTTGCCAGCGCTTCACTCCGGTGTTCAGATGCAGGAAAGGTTACTGCGTGAGGCGGCCATTTTCGCTACCTCCATGTGGCCCAACCTGCTTATCTAGCACCCAACTCTGAGGTGCCAGCGCAAATAAAGATTTGTGTTTCCTCTTCGCTCCGGACCCCCTCTCTCTTCTCCGCGGCCCGCGCACAACAACATCTGGCTCAACAACACTTAGTAAAAATTAAAAAAAAAAAAAAAAAGGAAAAGGGGGTGGAGAAATGGCTGGCAGGAGCAATGGATTAATAGTGCAGACACTAAGCCCCAGCGATAAACCTGATGGTAAATAAAAATAAAAAGTGTTGAATAAATGAATGACTTATCTTTTTGCTTCAAGGATCTTCAATATGACATATGACAACCTATCTGATGGGTTGTCAGTTTAGTAGATCTGTCTGCTATGTGCATATTTTCACCAATATTTTGGGTTGACTATTACTATTGGATACCTTTTATAGTGGGGACTGAGAGAGTTGGAGGATAGGACACATGGGGAAGAAGAAGAGTAGCAGTAACATTCCACAATTATCTCCTGCTCCCCTGCTGAATGACCCCAAAAGGGACTCTGAGATCCTGTAGTGATAAACAAATACATCATTGAATAAAGGAACTCCAAAGCTCATATGCAAGAATGAAGACCCAGAAATCACCAGAAAGAAGGCTATTGGAAAGAACTTGACTTTTTAGAGCTTAGAGCATATTAATCAATGCCCCTATAATCAAATCCAAATGCTGTTGGTGAGGGAGTTACACATAGTTCAGTGGATCAGAACAGAGAGGTCAGAACTGGATCAGCGCATCCATGAGAAGTCAATATGAGACAGAGATAATGTTTCCACTCAGTTGGAAAAGGAGTAATTGTTTAACTAATGAAACTTGCACAATCAGCTATGTTTTTTCAGAAAGTTAAAATCTTATTTATATCATATACATAACTAATCCCAGATGGATATAAGAGTCTACAACTAAAAAATAAATAAATAAAAATAAATTTAAAAAAAGAGTCTACAACTAATAATAATTATTATCTTAAAGATAACAAAATAGTCTTGGGCATTAGAAAAGCCATATTCAAAAGGAAAGACATGTTGCTATACAAAGTAAATGTCATTCACAAAATCAATATAAAAGCAACCAGAGTACAAAACTACTTCCAACACAGATGTTAAATAAAGGTATACATACATATGTGTATATATATTTAATATGCAAAGGGCTCTTACAAGATTTATCTCTTAAGAGATGAATGAGGAGATTGGAAGATTGGGTAAGATGGAACAAGATTTAGTTTGATTCCAGTGGCAAACACAAGTTTTTTTTAATCCAGATGTTCACTAGTTGTGTAGAATGTTTTCTCCTTCTATTATTTTATTAAGGTGTTAATAGATTCTAGTGCAGTTATTGACACATAGGTACAATTTCACATCTCCCCATGAAAGGTGTCTGTAAAACACTCTCACCCTCAACCTATGTCCTTTTCCACCATTAAACCTAAAAGGATTGCAAGGTACTGAAATCCCAGCAGCTCTGAGATTTCATTTTGTCTCTATTCGACTGACAAAAAGTTAGAAACAATCCTAACACCATTTGCCAGAGTGGATGGGGAGAAATAGGAGATTTGGGAATGATTCAGAAAAGTGTGATGTGTGGCAGGACTTTGGAAAGCCATCTGGCAACAAAGACTTCTACCCTTCATCTGAGCAGCCCCACTCCTGGAAGTCTAGCTACTGAAAGAAAAGTTCCAGTTGGAAGGATGTATGTACAAGGATGTCTACTGAATCACTGTTTAAAGAGGGGAGGGGGCACTGGGGGACAGGAAGCCTAATGAGCGCCTGTTGATAGAGGACCCCATAGAAGAAATTATAGCACTTCCTCACTATGAAATACTGTGTCACCATAAAAAGAACAGATTAGAGCTGCTGCAGCAGACTCAGAGTCCTCTAAGCATTGTTTGGTTGGAAAGGAAAAAAAAAACAAAAACCAAAAAACCATGCAGAATTGGCCCCTGGAATGATCCCATTTTGTGAAACAATAGCCAACCCCACTTGTGAGCCTGTGTGTGACAGATGCAGGAGTGTTTCATAAGCAGATCTTAGCTGCATTTCTATTCTGCTTATATGAACCCAGGTCGCTAACAAAGGAATGGCAGGGCTGGGGAAGAGGGAAACAAGTGAAAAGGGGATGGGAGAGAGGCAGCATATGCAGCTCTGTTCTGTTTATGCCCCTTGCAGAACATCTACAGTGAAGGTCAGAGGAGTGTGGGATTAAGGGGAGCATGAAGAGCCTGGCCAGTGCAGAGAGTGAAGGGGCTGTGGCTGGAATTCTGTGTGGGTGCGGGATGGAGACAGGGTCGGGCCAGGAGGTGAAAGGTGAGGCGGGATCTCACAACTGGGTGAGGCCTCACTCAAGACTCTGGGCAGGAGGTGCTACCATTTCCATCCTTTTCTGGGCATACTGTGTGCAGCCCCCAGGTGCCAGCTGCTTGGAGAAATGAATCCATGCTACAAGACTGGCAGCAAGACTCTGGTGGTGATCATACGGAGCAGGTGCAGACATGGGCGGGCAATGCATATACCTGAAACAGAGGTAATGCCAGAAAGTGATGTCATTTCAGTTTTTAAGAAACAAAACTTGAAGTCAAAAGTAGAAAAATTAAAAATACATATCAAGGAAGGGAAAAAAAGAAAATAGTTCATACTACAGGGAGGGCCGTTCTTTCCATGTCCCAGATGAAGGCATCAGAGCAGCTTGGTAGAATCTCCTTACTGACAAGGACAGTTCAGGTGACTGAGGAAGACACTGGAGCTCAATGGCAACCTACATGCAGCTGAAGTGAACAGAAGGGAAGGGGCAGTGGGACACAGAGGCTCCTCCCACTCTGGGGTCCAAATCACACACTGGCTGGACTTTGGGACAGAGCTGTGTGCAGACTGTCAACTCACCATTTGCAAGCTATCTGCCTGGACACAGGAACCTCCCTGATCCTCAGTTTCTCCAAAATTTCTGCAGCATTAATGGAGAAAGGGCCTGGCATGTGACTGTCTTCCAGTTTGGGAGTCTCAGAGCTAGAATTGTGACTATCACCTGTGAGCTGTTTTACTTTGGGTAAATTTTTTAACCTCTCTGGGCATGTCCATGGATAAAATGAGTTCACACAACGTGGGGCATCCCTGTGCACAAAGGATGTGTTTCCGAAATGTCACGGGGCCTGGACGGCCCATAGAATCACCACCCTGTCGTCGAAGAGAGCACGCCGCCATTTTCACTTTCCTCCTCTTGTCTCCGCTGCCACTCACTCCATCCCATCTTTCAGTAAAGATGAAACGAGAGCCTGGTTGATGCCAAACATTGTACAAGATGCAGAAGACATAAAGGTGAACATGCAAAGCAGGACTGACCGAGCTTGAGCACCCCGGACTTATTGAGAGGAATGGGAAATAGCGTTCAGAGGATGAGGGGCACGTGAACCCTGCAAGAGAAATCAGAGAGCACTCTGCGAAAAAGGTCACAGAGTCTTGCTAAGGTGGTAAGTCTGGGTGTCGTCTCTATTCCCAGCCTGGGGGGGAGCCCTTTATCCAACCAGGAGCCTCTGGGTTCTGAACCTCCAGCCAGGCCTTGGAGAGAGTTGCTGTGCTAGTGCTCAGGTTACTGGGCTGAGGTAACAGTCACTTCGAACAAATGTACAAGGTACTTCTGTGACTCTGAATCCTCTGTCAAAATTGCTCAGCCCAGAGGTTGGCTCCTTGCACCCAGCAATGGACCCCTTTTCCCTTCCAACAGCCTGGAAATCCCTTTCTCTCTTCCTGCCCCTTAACAGTGTATTTCTTGCTTCTTCTTTGCATCTTCGTGTGTCCTCTCATTTTCTCCTTTTCACTCAGTAATGTCCTTACTAATCACCAATCATAATTTTCTGGGGCTCAGTTCCTGTTGACTCAGCCCTCTGGCTGAGGTGCAAGTCCCGCCTCAGCAAGGACTTCTTTGGACAGAGGAAGGGAGGTTCCTACTCATAGATGCTGTGCAATTGGATTTGCAGCTTCCAATTCTCACCTCAGTACTAACCACCTTGCATATGAGCTCGCCTGGCCTCCCCAATCCACCTCTTCATGTCCATTCCCCCGGGTCATACCATTCAGGGCTCCTTGAGACTTCCTGGGCAGCTCTCAGCACTGCAAGGCACAATACCTGCCATGTCTCCCAGCATCTCCTCTGTTTCCAGAGCCAAGACCGCACCCCACACCCCAAGCTCCATCAGGACTAGTTTGCAGGGGCTGCTCGAGGTCAGTCAGCACTTCAGGCTGGAAGCCTCCAGTCAGCCACTACAACTGGGTGTGGTCTGGAAGACAGATCCAGGAACAGAAGCGTAGGGAAGCCTGGCCAGTGCTGGCACCACCAAGTCTGACCCTGGCACCGCCTCCCCCACTGTTTACCCTTCACCACCACCCCCCATACAAACACAACATTTGCAGCTCTTTCTATCTTTCCTAGCTTCTCTCCCCACCTGCAAAGGGTCAAGGACTCCCAGAAATCTACTCCTACTATTTTCCAAATATTTTCAATCTGGTTCCCCTTGCTTGATCTGCACAATCATAACTTCATCCATTTCTTCAGAAACCATTCTCTGAGCACCTGCACTCTTCCAGATGCTTTCTAGGTATTTTGGACACTGCAAAGAGCAAGACAGATGTGGCCTGGCATCCTGGAGGGGAGGGCAGGTGGGTGGGGAGAAGTCTCAGGTAATAAAACAAGAGAATGTCAAACTGCAACAGACACTACCATGAAAGCAAAACAGAGCAATGTCGTGGAGAGTGACATTTTAGATTGCATGGCCCGCGGTGAGTGCCTCTCTGGAGGAGATATTTCACCAACACCTGAGGGATGCACCAGGGATCCAGAGTTCAGGGAAGAAAGCACTTCAGGGCAAACACAAAGGATTTAAGGGAGGGACCAAGGAGGTACCTCTTAGCTCCACTTATAGAGGCTCAGAGGGGCCACATCACACAAAATAAACAGCTGAGCTTGGATTTAGATCTAGGTCCATCTGACTTCTTAGTCTGTTTCCTTCACACTTCATTGCTTCTGCCAGGAGCTAGATGCCAATGGATGGTCCATGGCAGGAAGCAGTGCAGTCTCCCCAGACATGGCTCCGGCTTCACTGTCTGTTCCCATCAGTCACACCAACTCCTTGAGCTTACTCAACCGCTTCCAGTTACCCTGCCTTCACATGTGCTGTTCCTTGCCTTGCAAAGGTCCCCATTTTGGGGGCTAGTTAAAATCTTTCCAAATGGTCTTTGAGGGTGAACTTTCCACCAAAAGCAAAGACTTAAGGCACACAGGTTGGTGACAGAAATAAATGTGTCTTGCAATGGGCTCCCACACTCATGTCTTCATTTCATTAATTACTTCATTCATTCATTCATTAAACATATACTGTGATCCTATTACATGCTACATTCTAAATACTGATTCCAAAATATGGAGGGAAGTGACACAAGAGAAGAACCCTGGGGATTCAGGAAATACACAGTAGAGGTACCAGCTGTCCCAGATCTTCCCCAGTCTGGGGAGCACTGACCTGGACTGACAATTTGCTTGCCAATCTCCCTGATTTAAGTATTTGAGTCTCATCTTCCTCCCTAGCATCTCAACACAATACCTAGAAGAGAGCACACAGACTTTCACATTAGTATGTGAATGAAGTCATTTATGTTTATAAATCACCTACTGTGTGCTAGTCACTGCTGTAAATGTTTGAAATACAATGTGGACAGAAGAGCACAAACCCCGACATTCATGGGGCTTTGTTCTGGTGAGGTTAGGATGTAGCAGAATGATTTATATTCCTACTTCATTTGCGATCATTCTGAGAAGAGGTAGAATGGAAGCAAGGGGTGATGAGGCAGAAGAAATGTAGCAGAACTATGTACGTGACTCAAGCAGCGTTACTGCTTCCCCCACTCGCGACACATTCCATCCAATCTCTACTTCCTCAGACTAATCCATCGCAGCGATAGATATAAATCTCCCTCAGCTTCTTCCCCAGCACCCCTAAGCCCCCCATTTATTTTTTTTCTCTACTGTCACAGGCTACTGTCATCATTCTCTCCTTTCAGGGGAAAATGTAGGAGTCTCAGGGATCAGAGCCTGGGCTTTACATATGAAAAACATGCAATTAACCAATGAACTTGACCCTTGGTTCTTGCCATTGACTTTTACTTGAACCCCAGCCATAGATGTCTGATTTTTCATCTGCCTCTGGGTTTGATTTCCACTATGTCCTCCAGGTTACTTCTTATGCTTCTGCCTCCTTTTCATGACCTCCAGACACATAGCCTAAAACATTTCCCATTATCTTGTTCAGATCAGTCAAAACTAACATGTTGGCCCAAAAACTGGCCAGTTCTCTTTTCTCTACTTGTACACACACTAAAACTGCATGCGTGCTGTTTCATAAACCTAGGATGGTCTTTTTAATTTTATTTTTCTCAGTTCCCCTCCATTCACTCACCCCCATCTCCTCCTGGCTAAGTTTTCTCATTCCCACACTTCAGTCACTGTCTATCCTTTGAGAGGTTGACCTCTGCCCCTTAGGTTGGGTTTAGTACCTTTGCTCCATAACCTCACAACACCCCTCATCCTGCACTGGCTTCCCCTCAAGGTGGCTGTTCCTTGATTGCCTTCTTGCCTTCAGGTTCTGAAGGAAAGGACCTGTCCTGCTTAATAACCTCAGGAATTAGCCTGGTAGTCAGTGCATAGTAGGTATTCAGTGAGTTGAACAAGTTAATAAACCATGGGACTTGAAATTAACAGAACAGGAAGCAGTGCACGGTGTTTAAATCTCTACTGCTCTACTTAACTTGGTGTGTGACCTTGGCACTTGACATATGACCTTTATAAGCTGCCTTTGACCCATTTACTCACCTGTAAAATATGATGGTAGTATGCATTTTCAGGGTTGCTGAAAAGATAAGTGAGAGAAAGTGTGTGAAAAAATGCCTGGAATCTAGTATTTACTCCTCAAATCCTTGCCAAATCTGAGAGTGAGAGAAAATAGTCTTGTAATAACCAATGCACTCATTAGGAAAACTTTTACCTTTTTTGTGTGTCGAGACCTAGTAGTTAAAATATAGGCCCTCAGATGACCTCACCAATGTGTTAAGGAAAGACAGAAACAAGCTGGGAGTGTGAATTGTCCTGCCAATGCCCATGTCCAGTGGAGAAGCAATTAACAGAAGTCAGACTTCCCACCTTCTGAACCCCATAATGATCCTGGATCCATACACCCAGAGGGATAAAAAAAAAATAGGAAAGCTTCAAATGGAAGGGATGGGATGCAGAACTCTGGTGGTGGGAATTGTGTGGAATTGTACCCCTCGTATTCAATGGACTTGTTGTTCATAATTAAGTCAATTTAAAAAAAACTTTTAAAAAACATAAGCCCTCAAAGTGGGCCCCTAGACAATCCCCAGCTCTGTCACTCACTAGCTGGACAACTTTAGACAGTACACTTAAAAGCCTTAAGTGACTCAGCCATTTCATCTGTAAAATGGGAGTTGTAGTAGCACTTGCCTCTGAGGGCTGTGTGAGTTCCAGCTTAGATTAGCACCTGGAATATTAGCTGTTGTTGCCACTATGAACATGCAGCACCTACAATCACACTATAAGGCTCCTACCCATGGTCCTCCTTGACAGGTGCAGAGAGATTTCCAGAGGTTAAGTGACCGCCCAAGGTCAAACTGTGAGAAAAATGGCAGCCGTGTGCTTCAAGGCCAAGTCTTGTTGTCCCCAAATCCCATGTTATTTCTACTCCATCAAAGAAGGAGCTCAAAATAGGCCTGTGGCATTTCAGCTAATTTCCTCTAAGCCCTTACCAAGGAGCCAACTGCAGGGACACAAAGCTGCTCCCCTAAGAGCATCTATTCAGCAGCTGCTAAGTGTGTGCGCCTGGCAGATGCAAACCATCTAGTGGGGTTTGCGCCAAGCCAGATATTCCCAGGTGCCTTGCCCATCCTGTAGGAAGGGCCCAAGGAGCCAGTATGAGAGTAGGAGAAAAGGTTTGGTTCATGAATTCAAGGAGAGAAGAAGCTGGAGGCCAATGTGGATGTAAAGTTTGGGGTGGGATAAGAAAAAAGAGGGAAGCCTTGTTCATTGAATGCCTCCTATATGCCAAGCACTTCACTCCCTTAAACCACACTACAGTCATTGTTTACCAACCATCTGCTTTGTACAAGCCCTGAAAAGGGTCCCAAAGGGTAAATAAGCATCAGCTCTTGACCTTAAAGGGCTCACAAGTCATTAAAAGAGATGACATTTGCATAACAAAGTGCTACAGATTAAAGGGTAGAGGCTCAAATATGATGCTAGCAGTAACAAGCAAGGTGCAGGGGGTGGGTGGTGGTTGTACCCTGTTGAATATACATGTCACAAAGTGCAAGGATACAGGTTCAAATCCTTGGTCCCAACCTGCAGGAAGGTGAAGCAGAGCTCCAGATGTCTCTCTCTCTCTTTCTTTCTCTTAATCTCCCCCTACCCTCTCAATTTCCCTCTGTCTTATCCAATTGAGAAGCAAAGAGTAAAGAGAAATAATTTCAGGAAAGAGGAGGCAGGTGTTATTGTGCCCACATTGCATACAGTGGCACGAAGGTTCTGGAAAACCAAGTTACTTGGAGGCACCAGGTAGCAAAGTCAAGCTGTGCCCCAGGCCTGTTCTGGGTCCAGAATTCTCTGTTCACTACACACTGGCAGCCTAAAATCTGCTGCCTTCCTCCCCAAGTCCCCTTTTACTTTTCTCAGTGACTATCTAGCCAGACGATTAATCAAATGCAGTTAAAGCTGTAGCTACTCTCAGTGGCTAAGATGTTAGCAGCTTTGTGAATAAACAGAAGCTTCTGAGCCTCTGCTGCTGATATCATTTGGGCAAAATATTCAGGGAGCTGACCTGAAAGGGGGGTTGGGAAATGAGAAAGAGAGCTCTACCTCTGCTCTAAAAGGACTTGTTGAACAGGTCAAGGCAACCTAGGTAGCTGGAATAAGTGAGAGCAAATTTCTCAGGCTTACATGGCTACAACCCCCAAAAATCTCAGCCCATTTCAGAAAATGTTCTACTTTCCCTCTCATTCTTGCCTCAAGGTCAGGAGTCAAGAACATTACCCACTTGACACACAAGCTGAATTTCTAGGTTCCCTGCTGAGTGGGATCAGCACACTAGCCCCTCCTGCCAAGTCACAGTTCCCATCCCCAGACTCACAGGAGATAGCACCAAGTGGAGGGTTCCTCAGTGTGCAAATGCTGCACTGGTAGTTAGAATAGGCATCCTGTTCTCCAGACACCAGGACACTCTCCCAGACAGCAGGAGCTGAGCAGTTTCCCCTGGCAGGAGAAGGAAAAAGAGAATGATAGAAGGGAGCTTTGTTCAGGATGAAGAAACAAGTAGCTTTCTCTATCAAAGAGTGCATGTTGGCTTAACCTGAAGAACAACTCTGATTTGAGGAAAAGAAGCTAGGCAATGCCAGAACAAGTCTGTTTTAAATTCAGTGATCTTTCACATACTCTTAAACCATCATCATCCCAGATCACTGGGAAACTACAAGGAAAATGATCTTCATAAGAATGAAGGAAAAGAAGAAAGAGGAAAATAACTGAAATATGAAACCTAAACATTTCTAACCCCTAAATCAGACTCATCCTTGTCTCTGTTCCCCCCACCACCACCACTAGATGAAAAGCTACTCAGCTCCATCCTGCCTTGTTTGCTCTCATCCACTCCACAAGAAACTAGCCAGAGGGAAATATAGTCAGGAGAAGAGGGAATCTGATGTGCTACTTTTTTCAGGGGTCACATTAAGGAAAAGTTGCACATAGCGATGTAAGAAGTGAAGCTGTAATTAAACCAGGACAATAATTCTGCTGAGGAAGGGGGTTATGATGTGTTTCTGTGTTCAGAACAAGGAGATTTTATCTCTTCCCTGGTAGATGGATGACATGGGAAACTTTGATAGAGTCACACCTCACCCACTCCTCTTGCAAACATGTTTTCTCCTGGAGAAAAAAACACTGCCCAGACTCACCCACCAGTCACCCTTCTGCACCCTTTCCCCCTAAATACTCTTTCCAATATGCTTATAGCATCAGGAGTTGAAAATTCACAAAAACTGTGAAAGGACACACACACACACACACACACACACACACACCTTCCTGTGAGCCAGCGAGAGACAAAGAGACAAGAGAGGAAAGTCTCAAAGGCGAAGCAGCACCTGGGCCAACAAAATCTCCCAAAACAGCAAATTGCAAACGATGATAATAAAAAATTAACACACACACAGATATCCATGTTTGCAATTACCCATCTGGGTTGTATTTTCGCTGGAGAGAGAGAGAGAGAGAGAGAGAGAGAGAGAGAGAGAGAGATGTGGTTGAAGTTTTGTGCCAGTCTTTTTGGGATGGGAGGTTGGTTTCATTTGAAGCTCTGGGCACAGTAGAGATGGAATGAGAAGGAGGCTAAGCTAGAAAAAAGGGGGAGGGGGAGAGGGAGAGAGGGACAGGGGAGAGAGAAAGAGAGAGAGAGAGAGAGAGAATGAGCTATCTCTAGCTACGCCTTCCTCTGAGCTCCGGGAGCCCAGGAGAACACTCCTTCTAGGACTAGGGAGAGGAGTGAAAGAGGCAAGCCCCCCTCCCAGCCTCGGCGCCCCCCGGGGGAGGAGGACTGTGGCCCGCGCCCCCTCTCGGCGTTGGCGGCCGCCCTGGAGCCCTGGAGCGCGCGGAGCCGGCGGCGCAGGGAGCTGTCCAGTTCAGCACCGCCCGGTAATGCAGTAGGTGGGAGCGCCTCCGCCGGGGGCCCAGCCGGCAGGGAGTGGGGGGGGCAAGCGGGCGGCCCATCCTGCAGCAAGACGCCGGCTCCCCGGTTTCCAGGAGCTTTGCAGATAGGGGGGGAGGGAAACCCACCTCGATTCTCCGGGAGAAACCCCCTCCCTCCCCCACGTCGCCAACACTATCCCCGCCACCAACAACAATAACCGCCGCTGCTCGTCCTGCCGCCACCGCTGCCGCCGCGCCCGCCCTGGTACTGCTGCTCCCGCCGCCACCGCCGCCGGGGCCGAACCATGGAAGGCGAGACCCCCGCACCTGCTCAGCCGAGATCAAGGGCTTACAGAATACTGGGAAGTCTGGTCTGAAACGCAAGCGCCCGAGACCCCCCACCAAGGAAGGGAACTGGTGGAGCAAAGGATTTTTTCATGGCGCAGGCCGCAGAGCCCAGAGCGAAGAAGGAAGATTGCATCTCGGCTTTTACAATCTCTAACTGTTTAGGTCCCGACCATGAGAGATTGTGTTGAGAATGCGGCTGTTCCCCGGTTCACTGTGGAAGCCATCTCCAAATTAGCTATCACATATGGAAACTGGAGACCAGAATTTTAGGAAAAGAGATTAAGGCATCTCACTTGGGGGGGGTGGGGGGTGTCTTTTTATTTTCCCCCCCTTTTTTTTTAATCACTGCAATTGGAACAGTTTCTGATCTCAAAAGGCAAGCCTCTCTTCCCGTGTGATCTTTATAATTTACACTCTTTTCCGTGAGCTTTCTTACCTCCTTTTTTTTTAATACCTCCCCATATTCTCTAGTCACACACTATATCCATTATATTAGTAGTGAATTTTTTTTAAATTTTTTTAAATTTTTTTTTTTTTGCTTTAGTACTCGCACCCTCACACACACTCTCCTGAGAACCAGAAGTCTGTTGGGTGTTTATATAATGAAGAATTATGGGGCTGTTTGATCGAGGTGTTCAAATGCTTTTAACCACCGTTGGTGCTTTCGCTGCCTTCAGTCTGATGACCATAGCTGTGGGAACCGACTATTGGCTCTACTCCAGAGGGGTTTGCAAGACCAAAAGTGTCAGTGAGAATGAAACCAGCAAAAAGAACGAGGAAGTTATGACCCATTCTGGATTATGGAGAACCTGCTGCCTAGAAGGTATTTGATTTCCTATCTCCTCCCCCTCACCACCCCACCCCTCCCCTTCACACTCCCCCTCCCCACCCTCCACCAAATAAGTCCCCTTTACATTCCACCATTTTCTTACTTCGCTCCTTCCACTGCAGATCAAGGTTGGTTGGATTAGTTTCTGAGGAAAGAAAAATCAGTAAGCAAAAAAAACCATACTCAACTCTCAAGCCTCCACCACCCTCCTTCCCTCCAAACCTCTTCATTGGAATAACTGTGCTAAGATGAAAACATCAAGAGATTGTCTTTAAAAGTCAAATGTGTTGTGCCTGCTCCAGGGTCATTAGGATTTGCCATTTGATGTAGCATTGCAATCTGGGGAGTTGGGGGGGGGTAAGATATTTGCGTCTCTCTACCCTGCTTCTCTTTTCATAGTGAAGAACTCAGTTCTTCCTTTCCCCTCATCTTCTTTTTTTACGCCTTCAAAGTCTTAAACACATTATCATTTGCAAATCTCTCATTTAAAAAAAAAATCTGTTTTTTTCTAAGAATCTTTATTTGGTAAATCCTAATTATTCCAGGACTGGAGTCGAGTTCAGGAATATTTCGTAATGTCTATGAGCTACACGGATCATTCCAGGAGATGTGTGTGTGTGTGTGTGTGTGTGTGTGTGTGTGTGTGTGTTCTTTAACATTTACAAAGTCTAAAAATACATACGTCTCTCGCAGGAAACAAGCACAAGTTCTAATAAACAGCAATTCACTTGCAGGTTAGGCTGAAAACTGATTCACTTTCCATGCAGAGTGATATGTCTGTTACCCAGAAGTGAGTAGAGCCAGCATTGCAGCCAACTGGAGATCAGACATTGTGCAGGAGGGCCAGGAGGGAGGTGAGGGCACCAGGAGGTTGAGGGGGAAACAGGGAAGCTGTAAGGTGGGGACGTCAGCTGTTGGCCTTGATCTTGCAGGGTCATTGGTATACATGTACCTGGATATGTGCTTTTGGCAAATGCCAACCTCCCCTACCTCAGGATAAAGACTGGGAGGTCAGAGGACCAATGGAAACATGTGCTTTTGAGACACCTTATTAAACACAGAAATACTCCTGTAGGTCATACAAACTGCAGTTAACAAGAGACATTAAATATCTTCAAGGGACTGCATTCAAATAGCTCTATATGTCTGTGTGTGCAAGCTACAGCCACTCATAGGGAGATGTGCACAGAGAGATACATGTTCTTGTGGAGAGAAAGGCTCTTGTGCTTTGCTTCTGATATAAACCAATACCAGTGTCAGGAAGTGGGGACTGCAGATTGTTTGTTAAGCTCAACATGGGCTGGTGATGCAGGGAGTTGAAGCCAGGAGATGTGGGAGAAAAGAGGGGAAATGGTTGTGAGAGAAACAGATGTGGCTTCAGGGTATAACCCAATCTGAGCAAAAGCTCCCCTTTGGGGAGATGATGGTGTCTGGAAAAAAGCACCAATCCCATCACCCCCCCACCCCCACCCCGCAGCATTCTTGGTGCAAACGGTTGAGTGATGGTTGAACATGTTTTGAATAGCTAAGTGACTTCATTGAGCGATGGTCTATTTGACGCATACTGCATTTGGTGCCCTTTCTCAATCCAAATCGCTGCCTTGAACATAGTCTGCAGAGGAGTTCTATGCTGAATACTATATGCTTGTCTCCAGCCAAGGAATCAATATCAGGAAATGAATAGGGAATATTTTAAACACACACACACACATACCTTCTTTTAAAAAAATGAAGAGCCTTTCATTAGCTAGTCATTAGTGGTGGAAAGACTTCCATTTAATTAAACATTTATGGCAGACTTTCATTCCAAAAGAGAAGAAAAGCAAAGTGAATGAGGGCTGCTTCAGGGAAATGAGCAGTGTAGTGATTTACCTACCTTGGATTTTAGTTAGATGGATGAGGGGTAGACAGCCCAGAGATTAGAGCAAAAAACAGGACATTGTTTTAGGTGAAATATTCCCAGAAATTGGTAAGTTGCTATAAACATACTTTTCTGATCATGGTTTTATTGGCTGATTCTTACTATTGTGACCTTTTAAACATTTTATGATTCCTGAAAGAAAAGGGAATAGGGGTCACTTTGGATCTCTTGCATATTTTTATTAAAATCTCATCCCCTTTCCTTTTCTCTTCAAACTGCAGCTCTCCCCCTCCCCCCACTACCCACCCACCTATCCCCTCATTCCTAAAAGGGTTGGAATCCCAATCCTCTCCAAGGGGTGTGTGATATGTACAGCAGCCCCTGAGAGCTTGGTCCTTCTTCTCAGACAGTGGGTCCTTCATGCAGTGAGGGGAGGGCTAGGCCAAGCTCCCTTCAGGATGGCTGGTCCCTTTCCACTTGTAGCCAAGGCCCAGGCAGGAAAGGTGGCTGCTGTGGCTGCAGTCTGACCTGGCCTCTTATTTCCAGAATCTCTAATGAAGTGGGGCTTTGCAGATCAAGGCAACAAAGTTGGGCCTTGGCCACAGAGGAAGTGGTTTGAAATTTTCTAAGTCACTGGTTTTCAAAGATTGCACTCATTTCCAAAGAGTGTAGGTGCATTGACTTCTGAATGCATATTAGTAAGTGCTGACTTTATTTAAGCATTTAAATTTGTGTCAACCTTTTTGGAAATCAAGTTGCCGGTGCTTTCAGTTTCTCGTGGGGTGTGTGTGTGTGTGTGTATGTGTGTGTGTGTGTGTGAAACTGAACTTTCAGGGAGACGGGCGGTAGGTAGCACAGCGGGTTAAGCGGAGGTGGCACAAGGCACAAGAACTGGCCTGAGGATCCCAGTTCGAGCCCCCGGCTCCCCACCTGCAGGGGAGTTGCTTCACAGGTGGTGAAGCAGGTCTGTAGGTGTCTATCTTTCTCTCCCCCTCTCTGTCTTCCCCTCGTCTATCCATTTCTGTCAACAACAGCATCAAAAACAATAATAACTACAACAATAAAAAACAAGGGCAACAAAAGGGAATAAATAAATAAATATAAAAAATTTTTTTAAAAAGGAAAGAAATTGAAATTTCAAGAAAATATCCCCCAACACTAGCCTTGATCATGTTTCCTGTCTACACACAAGAAGTGGTGAAAAGAATTCAAATCTTGTCCCCAGGACGTTGTTAATGACTTCGAGTGAAACATAGACCTGTCTGCCTGTGATCTCTTTTGCTCTGTGGTTCACACTAGGGTGTTGCGCCTACAGGAGGGACTTTTTGGATTATTTTTGGTGGAAAAAAAAAAAAACTAACAGCTATGCCCTTTGCTTTCTTGATACTTTTGAAGTTAATTAGTCCACTGAACAATGAGAAGGGGTGAGACCACCTGTTAGGGGTCGTCACAGCAGGAGGGAAGAGGAATCAAGAGGAAACCTGTCTCTATTTTGTTTTCTCCTTTTGCCAGGCAAATAGCAGCAGTGTCTGTGTGTGAACTTGAACCCTCTAGAAGGCTGATATCCTTGGTGAGGTTTGGGGCAGGTTGGGGGTGGTCTTCCCATGCAGACAGGTAGGTGGACAGTGACAAGAGGAGTTCTTGAACTTTTCAGGAAAGCTGAGTGAAGAACCTCCAGATGGAGTGATGAATTGGCCCTTTTCAGAAAAGCATTCAATAAATTCTACAGCCGGATACTAAAACAGCTTGTGCCAAGCGAGGAGTTTCTGGGCCGTGTGGTAGCTTGCTTCTCGGCATATTAACCCCTGTTGTCACAAGCAGGAGTCATTGTCTCCAGGGGCAGCAAGAAATTCACTCCTTGTGTTTATTCTCGCCTGTGCCCTCCTCTCCTCCGTCTGGTTTCACATCTCCCCCGGAGGATGTCCAGCCCTGCAGAGGAGGAGCCAGCAGCAGCACAACGTGGTCTGTGGCAGAGATGTGCCCTCCACAGCCTTCTCTCTCTCTCTCTCTCTCTCTCTCTCCCCGCTTTCTTTGCTGTGAGACCCAGGGAAGAGCATTCTGTTTAGGCTACTTTCTTTCCACTGCTGAATTTCAGAGCTCTTCCCCTATCAGCTGGCTTCTCCTCTGCACTCTGCTCACTCATGATGGTTCTGCCATTCATTCTCTCAACATTGCTCTCTCTGAACAATAAGTGTCTTGATTCTCTTGAATGGCCTTTTCCAAGTTTATAAAGACAGAGCACCTTTGCTTGACCTGTGAATCAGTGAGTGCTCCATGATGGGTTCAACCATGGGCCTCTTGCTCTGCAGAAGGAATATATGTCTTTTATTATATGAGACCCACAGCCTCTCTTTCCCATTTTGCCTGTTAGATGTGGGTGAGCCAAGTATGGGTATTACTAATGGGTCTTCACACTGTGTCCAGAATTCCCAAGATGATTTGACTCTCATTAGGTGCTTTGCACACAGTAGATGCATAGAATGTTTATCAGCCCATGGATCCAGTTATGCTTAAAATGACGAGAATTAATGCAAACAACCCAAAGATTGACACAAGTAATCAAGGGGGTAGGGTGGGGGCGGTAATGAAGAAGTCAGAATGATTTGCATGTTCTTCCTGGAACTTTTTTTCAAAGAATAATAATGAGTCATGAATTCATATATTATAAAATAAAAGAATTCAGAAGGAGTCAGTCATTGTAGTTGCACAGCTCCTAATTGGCTAAAGAAAAAATTGTCACCTGTACCCAGCCTCCACAGGGAAGGGAAAAAAAAAATCAACCAACATTCTTCCCTCTTTTTCTTTTAAATTACACCAAAGCGTAATTTATTATGAATACTCAACAGAACAGACACCTTTGGCTCTAAGCACCATTACTGCTTAACTTCCCCCAGAACCTTTTTCTTTCTTTTATTAAATAGTACAGAGAAAAATTGGAGGGAGGAGGCAGAGAGGGAGAGGGAAGGGAAAGAACCCGCAGACCAGCTCTATCACCTGTGAAGCTTTCTCCCTACAGGAGGGGAGTGGAGACTCAAACCTGGGTCCTGGCACGTGGTAATATGTGTGCTCGGCTGGGTGTGCCACCACCAGGCCCCTGAACCTTTCATTCTTTACCAAATCAACCCACCCCTCCTCCTCCATCTGCAGGACATTCCCCCATGGCCTTAGGTTCTGAACAGCAGTTTTTCATAAGAGATCCAACATTCCCAGTCATTCTTATCTAATAAGATGAACTTGACTCCTTAACTGCATGGTAAGTTCTGTAGATTTAGCCTTTTCCCTGGACATCCTGCCATTACAGGTGTGCAGAATGAGGCACACAGGTGCGCCATCACACTCCAGGACCACAAAGGCAGAGAGTAGCAAGTCTCTGGCATCCGTCCTGCAAACCTCCCAAGGACCCTGTGCACAGATTCCAATTGGCCATGACCTTGTGCCATATCCACAGCTGTGCTGGATTCTATTCTGCCTGAGTCCCTTTGAGCATCCTCCTTCAAGCACTCAGCCTGAGCATGGGAGAACACTGACTTCTGACCCACCTGACTCCCTGACACCCCAACCTTGCACCACACAGGGTGACAGTTCTGTTCCCAGGTCCCTAACTCCCATGAGGCTAAAGGACTGAGATTCAGGTTAGACTTAGTAATATGTCTCTTTGGTTTTTTTTTTTTTTTTCTTTCCTTCTGAGAATATCTTCAGTGGAAGCTACCCATTGATTTTTACATGGGAGAGTGTTTTTGTTTTTTACAGAAAACAACTTCACATTTTCTGTAAGCCATGGAAATCTTCAGCTGAAACTTTGTAATGGAAGGGATTGGGTGGTGGTGCACCTGGTCGAGCACACATGTTGCGCTGCTCAAGGACCCAGGTTCAAGTCCCCAGACCCCATCTGCAAGGGGAAAGTTTTGCAAGTATTGAAGCAGAGCTGCAGGTGTCTCTCTGTCTCTCTCCTTCTCTACCACCCAGTACCTCTCAACTTTTGGCTATCTCTATCCAATAATAAAGATAATAAATTTTTTTAGAAAGAAAGGAAGGAAGGAAGGAAGGAAGGAAGGAAAGAAGGAAGAAAGGAAGAAACTTTGTAATGGAGTCGAAAGAAATTTGCAGCACCCCAGCTTGCGTTCCTTTCCAGTTTTGCAGTCTTTTTGGATTGCACTGATTTGGGGGCAAGTTATTTAATTTCTTCAAGCCTCAGTTTCCCCTTCTATAAAAATGCTGTGTAATAGCTTCTCCCAGTCAGTTGAGAGTTTAGGGATTAGATGGATAGGTATCTGTTGCCTTCTTCTCCCTGACCACCCTGCCTGAAATTACAACCTGTAGCCTCCGCCCCCACAGTTCCTCCTTGCTTTTTATTTCTTACAGAGTTCTTGCTGCCCCTAGCAAACTGTGAAATACACTCATAGTGTTTTCTGTCCGCAGCCCCTAGATGGTCAGCTCCCCAAGGGCAGAGAGCTATTGTGCTCATTGCTGTAGCTATGGCGATTATGCTAGTGAGACACCAGCCTACATCTGTTGACGAATACGCTGAATACACCAGTGCCCGCTGCTTCCCAAAATAATGGCCACTTCCTAGGTCAAAAGAGTGTATGCAGAGAATTATGGTGACAAAGTTTTTTGTTTTTTTTTTAAGTTCAAAAATGAATGAATCCAGGCTGGGGAGATAGCCTAATCGTTATGCAAAAAGTCTTTCATACCTGAGGAGCAAAGGCCCCAAGTTCAATCCCCAGCACCACCATATATCAGAGTTGAGGAGTGCTGTGGAACTAAGTAAATAAATATAAAAATGAATGAATGGATGAATGGATGAATGAAAGAATGAATTCAACACAGAGCAGGGAGAAGGGACAGAGAGGGCTAAAGAGAAAGAGAAAAAGGAAGAGAGGAAGAGGCATTCAACACAATAGGATAATAATAAAGAAAGATAGTTTTTAAAGAAATTGGGAAAAACATAAATGCCTGAGAAGGGGGTGCTGGGAGGGTACACATCTGGATAGGTCCTGACCATGTTTCCCTTCCCTCCACAGCCTCTAGAGCAGCTGTCACAGGATCCTGGGGAGTTTCCCAGGAGTGTTCACTTTCAGGTCAGGGGGAGGGGAGAACACACACCCAGGCTCTCAGTGCAAGAGATTATAAAAATCATTCCTAATTCAGTGGTTCTTTTAAAACTCAGCTTGGGCCCAGAACACACATTCACTACAGGTTTCTGGTTTAGTCTGTAGCCCACTGGACAGCAAGTCTTTCTGTCATTACTTTTATCTGTTAAATCTTTGATGTCCCTCATTGGTGCAAGGTCATTGCCCTCAGGGTCCCTAGGGCTTTCTGGGAGAAGCAGATACAGATGGATGGGTAGATGGATGGATGGATGGATGGATAGATATTGCAATTATCTTTAACTATGATAAGCACCCTTGACAGGAGTTGTGTGAATCTGTGTGTTTATAATATTGATCTCTCCAATCAGAGCAAGTTTCCCAGAAGAAGTGAGAGGTGACTAGGTAGCTGAAGGACCAGTCAATTTCCTTAAATGGGTGAAGAGGGGAAGGAAAGAGCATTTGGGGTTGGCAGCAAGTGCAGAAGGGGGAGGGGCTGCAGAGTGAATTCAAAGCAGCTGGATGATGGAGATGCCAGGGTAGGTGAGGCTGAGTGGTCGGAGGGAGACGAAAGTCTTGAGGAGCCCTGGGTGCAAAGAGCCTTGCTAATCTTTCTCCAGAGTTTCACCTTTCAATTTCTAACTTCTTACTTATGGATCTGTGACCTTGAGCACCTTCATTCTGTCCCCATGCCTCAGTGGCACTGGCTCCTTAATGGCGATGATAGTGCCTACCCCCAGGCCTGTGAGGACTAGGACCCTGTTCTCTCTTCTTTGTCAGGCTTCTCCAGTTTGCACCCAGATCTGACTGCAGTGGTCTCTGCAGCCCTAGAGCCTCCATGGTGGTGCATAAAAAGGAGAAAATTGGGGGTGGGGGTAGACAGCATAATGGTTATGCAAAGAGACTCTCATGCCTGAGGCTCCAAAGTCCAAGGCTCAATTCCCACACCACCATAAACCAGAGCTGGGCAGTGTTCAGAAAGAAAGAAAGAAAAAAAGAAAGAAAGAAAGAAAGAAAGAAAGAAAGAAAGAAAGAAAGAAAGAGAGGAAGAAAGAAAGAAAGGGAGAAAGGAAAAGAAAAGAAGAAAGCCAAGAGGAAATAGGTGGATTTAACTTCAGACAACACATATGAGCTATGCTGAGTGGAGGCTCTAAATTATGGGAGCAGAGATGATGGAGCCCCTACCCTGCCTGAAGGACCCTGGGGGAAGTCCCAGCAGGAAACCCTAAAGAACAGGCAATTCACAAAAGGACTCCAGCACATCAAGACACTGGATGTAGTCTGTTGCCCTTTCCCTCCTCTCCCTCCCACAGACTCATTCCTGGCATCTTTTACAACCCCTTAGGATCACAGAGGATAGGAGCTGGAATTTGAATGAGGCTCAGTTATATCCAGCAGACTTGTTTATTAAAAAAAGGACTGAGAATAGAGAGCTATGACCTGGGACCCCAATGCCAAGACATGCTTATCAACTGCACTGGGATTGCTGGGTATCGACCGTGGCTGAGCCTGCGTCCCCATCCTGTCTTCTGGGTAGATAAAGGGCTTTCTTCTTCTTCCAGTTCCATCTTCCCTTCATTCTAAGAAGTCATCAATTCTAAACCGAACTCTGTGCACAAACTGCTTTTGGAGGAGGAGGGAGAAATGTAATATCCACACCAAACATTAGACACACTCTAACTTCAGGCTCCTTGAAACGAGAGAGCGAGAGAGACAGACAGAGAGAGAGAGAGAATTGCAGGCAGGGTCTGGGAGCACCCCTGGGATCAGTGTTGTTCACAGCTGGGGCCTGTCCTGTGACAGGGGAAGAGGTGGGGGCCAGAGGGGAGGACATGGTCTCTCAGCATGATGGTTGTTCTCTGTTCAATAATAGCCTTCCCAGCTACCCAGTCAAAGGTGCTGAATCCAGGAGAAAAGAGAGAAGAGTGGGCACCAAGGAATATAAACTCAAGGGGTTCTGGGTGCACAGAAACAGGAGGGGGGCAGGGCAGGGAAAACTGGCTGACTGCTGAAGGATACATAGGCATAAGCAAACTAAAGAGAGAACTTGAGCTTGAGACAGCAGGACCGGTGGTTGCAAAAACAGACCCCCAAGCAGGCACAGCAATGGTCCGGTGTGGCTCAGACATAGAAGCAGTGAGGGGGAAGGTAGTGAGATGGGACTCTAAGGGACCAAATGGGTCCCCAGAAATATGCTGAGCCAGGATGGGTTGGAATAGTGCAGCTCTCCAGCAAAATGTCCAGGTGGTGAGGAAGCCACGTTGGGTGGGGTTAGGAGTGCGGGGGTGAGGGGGTGCCATTTACTGGAGAGGGATTAGCCATGATGAGGAAGCTGTTGCAGTAGCCTGCACTAAGTCCACTGAGGTAAAGAGGGAGTGAAGAGGAGAAGGGGGAAGAGACTCAACCACGTGCAACACAAGTTCACTGAGACACTTGTCTCCTCTTCTCACTTGTCAGGACAGCAGCCTGGATTGGGTGTCCCCTGTGTGCTAGCAAAATGACCTCTGCTCAGATGCCATCTTCTTGGGGGAGTCCCTTCTGACACCCTGAATGTAGCCCTCTAACTTCTGTCTTTTATCTCCGTCTTTAACATTAGCATGTATATATATATATATATATATATATATATATATATATATATATATATATATATATATAGCTTTTACTAGCTGTTAACCTCTGACCCCTGTATGGCCATAAGCCACCTTCAGGTGGGGCTGCCTCTGACTTAGCACAGAGTGACATGTTGGATAATCACTATGGAAAGAGAGTTTGTGTTCAAGAAGAACCCCACTGGACAGGAGATAACATAATGGTGATGCAAAAGACTGCCATGCCTGAGGCTCCTGGGTACAGGGTTCAATCCCCAGCACTGCCACAAGCCATCTCTTTCTCTCCCTTTCTCTCTCTCTCTCTCTCTCTCTCTCTCTCTCTCTCTCTCCTCAATAAAATAAAATAATTTAAAAATATGGACTGGTTAAATAACTCACTGAATAGTGTCTTGTTTTGCCATGTGTACAACCCAAGTTCAAGCCCAGTCCTCCATTGCAGAAAAGGACGCTTCAGTGTTGTGGTGGTGTCTGTCACTACTCTCTCCTTTCTCTCTCTCTCTCTTTCTCTCTCCATATATATATAATTTTTTTTAAATAAAGAGCCCCATCTGGCTAGGAGTGGGCTTTTAACAACACCCCACGCACCATCTCATCCAGTCTTTGCTCCAAGGCTATGCTGAGGACACTTAAGAACAGGCAGGTGTTTGCCTTGTACCCCACAACATGGGAGGCTCCTTGGGGAGACCTCCCAAGCCCCAGCTTTTCTAAAAAGCTTCAGAAGCTGACTAGCTGCTGTGAAAACCCCCCTCCCCCCAGGCATCAGCTTTTACTCACAATCCAAATCCTTGTTTGGTATCTCCTGGCCCAGAGCTACTGACTTAGCAGCCCTGGCCTCCGAGAAACCACCTCCCTGGTCCTCTCGGCCACTGTATTTATCCACTTTTCCCCAGACTTCTTGACCTTAGAAGGAAGGTCCAGTCTTCCAGCCGCTACAGATTAAGTGAGAGATCCCAGGTGCGTGGCTGCCATAGTCTCATTGTCTGAGGAATCAGCACCTGGGTCTCCATACCACCCACATAGCAGCGGCAATATCCTGGTGCCGGCCTCCCTCTGGTCTTGCACTGCAGTGAGTAGAGCCCACCAGTCACCAGTGGTGGCTGACCCCCTGGCCTACCATCACCCCAATTCTGTCCCACTACTCTCCCTTGTCAGTATCTCTCCATAAAGCCTCACTCATTCTTTTCTGTCACTTGCCCTCCACCTGGATCTCTGCCTATACCGCTCTTTTATCCTTTTTGAATCATCCCTAAGGTTGAGAACTTTCCTCCCCAATCCTCCTTCAGTACAGCAGGCGAGTAAAACACTTTCAAAATCTGCCACTCCAGCATCACTTCAACACCACCAGCAACAACAATACAGACGTCATGATAATGATAGCAATAACAAAATCTTGTCATTCACTGAGTGCTCCCTCCGTGCCAAGCACTGTTTTAGACACTTTCCAGAGGCTGGCTCTAATGTGCCGTCGCACTCCTGGCCGCCAGCTTAAGAGGTTCAGAAATGTTAAGCAACTAGCTCAAAGCCACACAGCAAGTGGCAGAGCTGAGATTCCTTTTCCTTTTCTTTTATTACATAGACACAGAGAAGAAGAGAAAGAGAAAGAGACCACAGCACCAAAGCTTCCTTCAGTGTGATGGGAGTTGGGCTTGAACCTGGGTCTTGCATCTGGCAAAGCAGTGTAGAGCTGAGATTCCAATGCAAGTCTTCTGAACCATACACAACCTGATTACTTACACTAATCACCATATTACAGTGTTCCCTGGCTCCCACATATATTGATCCATTTCTTTGAGAACGTGCGGGAGAGAATGAACAGGAATTGCTGTTCATCCTCTATGCTTGATGAAGCCTCCGAAAGTCAAAGCTTAACCCAGGGTATTCTCCTTACTCGGGGAGGGGAATAGAGAGGCTGCCAGATGGTCTGCACTGCATTGAAAACAGAAGACTTCCTAGAATTCCCTGGACAGCCCCCTTCCTTGTAGTTCTTAGAAGGAAAAGACGTGATTCTATGCTCCCTCTCCCCTGCCCTCTGCCCAATGAGCTTATTCCCAACCACTTGTCTGCAGGACTCAGCTAAGCTGTCACACTCCCCCCACCCCACACACCTCTGTCACCTCTCCCCTTCTTCACCAGGGTTCCCTTCATTCCACAGCATCCATGCACACCCCTAGCATAGCCTATTCCATCTTTTCTGCCACCTGCTCCCCTTCCTGGCTGCACCTCTAGACCAGGTGTTTCCATTGGTTTCTTCAACAAGACTCCTTCAGTTGCAGCTGTGTGGCAGGCACTGGCCTGGGCTCTGGGGTTGGAGAGGTGAGACACAGTCCTGCCCTAAAAGTGTTCATACTCTCGTGTGGGAGGGAGGGGCCCAGTGCAAAGGTCAGGTGGAAAGACTATTTCAGAAAGAGGAGGAAGGGTTCAGGGGACCCTGAGAATCCTGCTGTGGCTGGAGCTAGGCATGGAAGGGCAGGTCCTAGTGCCAGGGAGTGGGACTCAACAGTGACCGCACCCCAAGGTGACAGTGACACTGCGCTAAAAGATCAGAGAGGAGGACTATGAGGAGGGAAAGACAGGATCAGATGTGCATTTTAGGAAACAACTCGGGAAACTGTGAAAAGACAACAGGGAGCCTAGCAATCAGGTGGCCACAGTTTTCAGCAAGCAACAAGGCCGCTGACTGAGAGCAGGAGATACCCCCCAACCCCTGTGGGGACCCACAGGACCAGGGGGCTATGGCTTGTGTTGAGGAAGATGTGGCAGTGAGTGGTCTTCATTGAGACATGGCAAAAAGGGAGAAATTTTCAGAGAAACATGGAATCTTTATTCATTAATTTTTTAATATTTTAATGAGTGAGGCAGAGAGGAAGTGACAAAGAAAAGGAGACCATAGAACTGCTCGGTTCTGGCTTACGGTGATGCTGGGGATCAAACCTGGAACCTAGGAGCCTCAGGCATGAAAGTCTCTTGCATAATCATTATGTTGTCTCTCCAGCCCAGTGCCTTTACTCTTGGCTTGAGAATGACCATATTTGAGTCCCCACGGTCGAGCGCAGTGCTCGGTGAATGTTTGTTGAGTGAGTTAACTCATTACTATTTTAGAAAGCTTTGCATCTGAGATCATGATGCCTATTTAAGCTCAGATTTTTTTTTTTTGCCAGTACCTGCATAATGAAAGTATTCCAGGACTGGAGTTGGTTTCTGCTGTGGCTTTCAGTGTCCCTGGATTCAAATTCCAGCCCAATCACTCCCCAGCCATGTGACCTTGGGCAAGGATTCTGCCTCTCTCAGTCAATATTCTTACACGTGGAAGGGGGAGGGGGCTGTATTGCACTCAGGAGCTGATAGTGAAATGTTAGTACACCGTTCTGTGTAAATTACTTTTTCGCAAGGTGTGGGTACATAGCGCGCTCTTCGTAAATGTCAGGCGCTGTCCTCACTGCCGCAGGTTTATTATGGGTGATACGAGTGCTTGCAGATGGTGACCTGCTCTACAAACTGTGGAGCTGCCTACAAGAAAAATAAAATAAAAACCCCAGTATCTCAGTTCCCCCTGGAAAATATCTAACTCGTGTCACCCAGAGCCGCATCCCTGCTTGGGATCAATCAACAAGAACTGGGCAGAAGACTGTCCCTCTAAGGGTTGGCAAGTGCTCTCAGAGTCTCCTGCATAGCAGCTCCAGGGGGCTCCATCGCCCCTCTGCTCTTCCTCTGGCCTCTGTAGGAGACTGAGTGTGCAGATGCTTCTCCCCACCAATGGCAAATTATAGGTGGAGTCTTTGTCTGCCAGTCTGAAAACAAGCAAAGCACCAGCCCGGGCAGAGCACAGCGGCCGACCATCCAAGGGAGGCAGAGTGAATGAAGCCACACCTCTGCACAGAAATGCATCTGTATCCCACACTCCCCAGCAGGGCCAGCTGGGAAGGTTGGGGCAGAAAGTTGGTCTCATCCACTTCCTTTGAACAGAGCATTTCGGGGGCAAGCTGTTGCTTTTAGGTAGAAAGCAAGACTCCCACCCACCCATTCTCCACTACCCTACAGCTTCTTTTGCACAGGTTGACATTGCCAACCTTGACCCCAGTTCCAGGAGAGCACCTATTGTGGAGACCACAGGGTGTACTTTATTCAGTCATTAACTGGCAGGTGCCAAGGAGACTCCCACCATTGTCATCAGCACTGGCAGAAGAGGAGAAAAGTGGGCAGGAGGACCAGGCGGTGGCACACCTGGCTAAGTACTCACATTACAGTGCACAAGGACCCAAGATCAAGCTCCTGGTCCCACCTGCAGGGGGAAAGCTTCGTGAGTGGTGAAGCAGGCCTGCAGGTGTCTCTCTGTATCTTTCCCTCTCTATCTCCCCTCCCTCTCCCTTCTCAATTTCTCTCTGTCTCCATCCAATTATAAGCAAATAAACATAGAGAGAAGGATGGGCAGGGAAGTTGCTGGCAGCGGGAGGACTCCCTACTTTTCATTGTCACCTTGGAAACTTTCAGGAGTTTTTCTGGGTCAGAAGAAATAACCCAGCCGTTGCTTAGAAAGGACGTGGATATATGTGTGTGTGTGTGTGTGTGTGTGTGTGTGTGTGTGTGTGTGTGTGTGTGTGTGTGTGTGTGCAGTTTGGCCTGGGGGAAAGGACAACTCTCATCTGGGGCTTGGCCATTTTGGGGTGATTAATTTAAGCCAGGCTCTGTACAGGGTCATGGGGATGGCTACCCTGAGTTCCCCCAGCTGGTATCACCCATCCTTTCCCAGTCTCTCTTAACTAGTTCATTTTCATTTTCTCTTATTGTTGTTGTCATCATCATTAACTCTCAGGGTCATCACTGGGACTCATTGCCTACATGACCCCAACACCCTCAGTGGTCATTATCCCCTTTTCTCTCTTTCTTTCTTCCTTTCTTTCCTTTTTTTTAAAATAGAGATGGAGAGACACTGAAAGGGAGGGGGAGAGAGGGAGACCTGCAGCACTGTTCCACCACTTGTGAAGCTCCCCCTACCCACCCCTGCAGGGTTTTGGAGGATGAAGAGGAGCTTGCCAGGCAGAACAAAAGAGAAAGCAGATGAAGGAAATGAAATCACCTGAGACTGCCCCCACGAGGGCGAGGTCCCTTCTGAGAGCTGAGTGCTGCTGGCTTTCGAGAGCAGCACATCTCAGACTGTGAGCAGAAGACAAAGCACCTGGGGCTCGCTGGATCACAGATACTGATGTGGGGCCCAAGGGGGCACTGAGCCTCTAGTCCTGGTTCCCAGATGAGCCTGATGCTGTGAATCTATGTTATCGCACATCAGGAAGGCTGAGAGCATAGTCTGTGGGCCCTGGTAGACACAGCCTAAGTCCAACTTCTGTCACCAGCAGGGTGGGCCTGCTTTCTCACGTCAAAGAGGAGTCTCCTGACTTCCCCTCCTAGACACTGACTAAGCTCCAAGTGCCTGAATTTGGTGAAACCAAGACAGCGTGACTCCCTGAGCCACTGCCAACTGCAGTCCAAAATACCAAGTACAACTAGGTACTTTGGGGCTAAGCAGTGGCTCACTCAATTTGTTGGGCTAGCATGGTGGTGCTTCTTCCCCGGACACATGCTCTCTGGGTTGGAGAGAACTCGACCAGACTCAGCCTGGGCTGCTACTCACTCAGCGATGCGGGAGATAGATGACTCAGGAACTCGTGGTAGCGTGGTAATGCAAAAGGATCTATTGATCAGAGAGCCAATGCTTTTATAGGATAAAACCGGAAGTGGCAAGTCGGAAACAGAAATGGCTAGGAAAGGGGGTGGAGAAAGGCAAAAGCAGGCTGGGAAGGTGGAAGCTTCCTTAGCAACTGTTGCAAGGGTTTTAGCAGGTGGGATTAATGTTACCCTGCAGACAGGGCGGGTCTTGAGGTAGAAAGAAGATAGATCAGTTGGGTTGGGTGGGGATCTTTCAGGCAAAACAGTGATTATGTAAATAGGCCATAGTATCAGCAATGTAGGATGGAGCAGGGGGGCTGGTTTAATGCCCAACATCCCTCCCTTTCTTCTTATCTAATGGCCATAATATCAGGAATGCAAGGTTCTTTGTGAGGCAGGGAGTCTGATAGGATGAGGCACACCTTCGGTGTTACTACTGACCCTCCTTGCTCAACCTCTCAGTAGAGAGAGAGACACACTCCTCAGGTTCAATCCCTGCCTAGCTCAACCACATCTTCACAATTTCCCGGCATCAGTTGAGCACACACATTACCATATGCAAGGACCCAGGTTCAAACCCCCAATCCCCACCTGCAAGGAAGAAGCTTCATAAGCAGTGAAGCAGTGTTGCAGGTATCTCTCTCCCTCTCTTCTCTCTCAAGTTCTGTCTCTATAAAAAAAAAAAAAGAAGAAAAAGAAATGGTTGTTGGGAGTAGTGGATTCATCGTGCAGACATTGAACCCCAGCAATATCTCTGGTGACAAAACTCATCAACATTCACCAAAAAAAAAGTGCAAAACTGAGAGAGAACACATTTTCATAGCTTTGATGAGATGACAATCTGGCTGTCATGCTCTATTGTCTTATTAGTTGCTGTTGCTAAGCTCTTACTGCACCTGGTTTATCAGGTAGACTTTCTCCTAGGTGTGTGTTCACTGTATCACTGATGTTCACTGATATCAGTGTTCACTGATACACTGTATCAGTGTATACAGGGTAGATTGTACCCCATACACACTTTCAGGCATGTGGGCGCTCTCAGCCATATCCCCCATAGATACAGGGAACTGCTATAACTCCTCTCTGAGCATTTCATTCACATCAGTCTGTTCCAGCCAATATTGTTCTTTGGTAACAAGAGGTGCAAGAGGGATAAATGGCATTCCCTGATTACTGACATTGTTTGCATGCGCCCTCTGTCCTAGGGTTTCACATCCTTCCTTCCTTCATCCCCACAACACTCTGTAACGTGGGTGTTGCATGATTCTTGCTTTCCACAGAAAACAGAGGGAGCGTGTCAGTGTCTTGTTACTGCTGTACTGAAGTATAGGAGCTTAAAGCAACATAAACAAACCTGTGGTCTTACACTTCTGGAGGTCTGGTGGCTGATGCTCGCCTCCCTGGGCTAGCATGATTGTGACAACTGGGTGCTTCCTGGAGACTGGGGGGGGGGGTCTCTTTCCTGACCCCTTGTAAATTTGAAAGCCTGCCCCCATTCCTTGGTCAGTAGCCCCTTCCTTCATGCTCTAAGCCAGAGGTATTGGATAGGCCTTCTCTTAGGCAACCTGATGCGGATATCCCTGCCTCCCTTCTCCATATGTGAGTGCCCTGGTGATTGCACCAGGCCCACCTGGATACACTAAGATGTCCTCTCTATCTTAAAATCAGTTGGTCAGCAGACTTGATTTCATCTGCAACTTTAATTCCCCTCTACAAAGCAATGTGAGATCGGAAGTCACAGGTTGCAGGAATTTTCGGCAGGCCCTCACTCTGCTCAGCACAGAGAGAACACTCACCATGTCACAACCTCAGAAGGGTACATTTGGAAAGTATTTTAGAATTTGTAGAGAAAATTAGATTTGACAAGTACCAGAGGAAAAAATAGAATTAGTAGTAGCTTTAAAATAAGACAAAAATAACTCTCTTCCTCTCAAGTCAACCAATCTGGAGACATGAAGCAGGCTGGTTTGGAAGTTTATAAACTGATTAGTAATGCAGGCTCCTACCAGCTCTCTGCTCCACCATGACAGAGTATGGCCTGAGAGTCCAGTATGGCTGCCAGCATCTTGCAATTGCCTTCACCGTCCAGGCATTAAGGTGGATAATAATGCCTGAATGACAGGGAAGCCTGAGCAGTGTCATCGTCATGCCACATCACCATGTGGAGTTACTTCATGTGTAATCATGTCACTAACTTCCAGTTGTTGAGATCAAAGCAAAAAATGGTGTGGTATCTTCTCAGAACTCTCCCAAGGGTCAGGTGGCAGGTGCCCCATCACCCTTGTCCTTTGCTGCAGGGAAAGGAAAGCTAGAGGGCAGTCAGAGGGGTCTAATTAAGGAGCTAATCTAGATGTCTCTCTCCTTGTCATTGAAGAGCAGGAGTCCCAGAAGGGACAGGGGCTCACAAGTGCTATGGAGCCAGAGAGTCACAGTGCTAGGACCAGAACACACATGCCCCAGGCCCAGTCTAGCACCTAGCACAGTACCCAACTGGCAACAGGAGCTCAACAATATGTATGGCACTGATGAGGCTTTGCCGTCCCAGTGTCCTAACCACCTGCCCCTGGCCCGACTCTGCTACCACCTCTCTAGAGCAAATAGAAGCCCATCTTTGAGGGGGTGTAGGGATGCCTGTACTCCTGGTTCCCTATGCCCCCCACCAAGCTTACATCTCTGGTTGCATTATTTTTTTTTAATTGGATAGAGACAGAATCAAGAGTGGAGGGCAAATCAGAGACGGAGAGACACCTACAACACTGATTCACCATTTGTGAAGCTCACCCCCTGCAGATAGGGAGTTGGGGACTTAAACCCAGGTCCTTGCATACTGTAATGTGTGTGCTCAGTTAGATACACCACTTCCTGACCCCTCTCCTTGCATTCTTGGTGGGCACCAAGCTTCTCAGTCACACACAGTCACAGGAAAGGGCAGCAGGATTTGGTGAAATGGTTCTGAGAAGCGGTTTCTCTCTCTTCCAGATTTGGTCTGAAATAGGAGACACCCTCTCAGCGATGGGACTTTTCTCTGGTAGATTGTGGCGGGGGAGCCGGGGATGTCCTACAGCACTGGCTTAGACACAGGCAGGGGAGGGCTGGAGAGTGAGCGAAGCCACATGTATGCCCCCCTTATCCCCACAGGCTGTACAGGCCCTAGGAGCCCCACCCTCCAGCATTCACTGTCCCTGCCAGCTAGGACACACAAGTGGACATCTCACATTTCCTGTCCCCCTGTTCTCAAGTGTCCAGTCCCTCAGTCTGAAGCTGAGGCCCCAGAGGCAGGGCAGCGTGAGACCTGCTTCTGCCCCACTTCCCGGCAGGGAGCCTGGCACACCGTGGGCACTTGGTTAATAAGTGGGGGTGGGCCAATTAGTCCACATGCGGCAGCTAATGCAGTGCCTGGCACACAGCAGGCTCTCAGCAAAATGTGTTCACAGGAGAAAGAAGAGAAGGGAAAGAGGAGAGATGGAGGGAGGGGAGGAGGAATAAATTGGACAGGGGCACTTTCCCAAGGCCAGGCCTGGAATAGTGGCATCCCTCCCAACAGAGTTCACAGAACAACAGAGGCTGGTGCCCCGAGTTCTCTTTCAAAGGGCTGCCCTTCCAGCCTGAGAACATTGTGTCTTTCAGGCTTCCCAATGGGCCTCCACAGCCATGATTCCGGGCACTAATGCTACAAGGGTGGGGTCAGAGGCTGGGGTGGTGGATATGATGGGATAGGATGTGACATGACAGGACGAATGGTCATCCACCTACCCACACATGTCTAAGTCAGTGGCTTTTCAAGCCACAGGGAGCAGCAGCCTGAGTAGGGAAGGGAGGGTGGAAGACAGAAGTTCAGCATAATGAGGTTATTAGCAGGGGGAAGGACTCGAGCATGAAATGAAAGAACAGAGGCCACCGGAGGAAGGGAGACTCACGAGCGGAGGGATCATCCCTTCTCAGAGCAGATGGGACACTGGAGCCAGAGGGTCTGTGACAGTTGGCAGAAGCCAGGAGAAGAAGCAGCAGGATGCAGAGCAGGCCCTGCCTCCCAGTGGGCAGGAGAGACACCCCCTCTGGCCCTAGAAACACTGCAGGAGAGGTGTCACTGAGCCCCAGAAAACACAGAGAACAGCCAGGCAGGGCTGGAGTCACGAGGGCACGAAACCATGGCCGGGAGGGGAGGTGGTGGGTGTTTTGGGGGGGGGGGGGTGCTGGTACTGCAGCACAGGACCAGCAGTCTGCACCAGAGAGGCTTCCCTCTGACCCAACCACTGCCTGTCTTCGTTGGGGTTTTTTTGGTTGGTTGTTTGTTCCTTTTTCATAATTGGTTGGGCAGCATGATCAGGCAGAAAGAGCCCTGTTAAGAGTCCCAGCCAGTCCCGGGTTTGAATCCCGACCAGCACTGCAACCCCAGGACTACTTAGTCCTGCTGATTAAGCACATTTCCTGTCTGTCCCAGCAAACAGGAAACAGGAAGCATCCAGCTGACCACCCCATCCGTTATAAACATTAAAGTAATGTCTGTAAAGGACCTGTATGCAGAGAAGGGGCTCCCTTCAATCAGTGGAGTACCACTTTCATGAGGCTTGCCATAACCAGGTTCTGTCTTGAATGTTTTTATTTTTTTAATGTTTGTCTAATTTTTTTTTTTTTTTTGGTTAAAGACAAAAATTGAGAAGGAAGGAGGAGAGAGGGAGAGAGAGACCTGCAGCACTGCTTCCCTGATTGTGAAGCTTTCCCGCTGCAGGTGGGGACTGGGGGCTTGAACCTGGGTCCTTACACAAGGTAACATGCACATCCTACCATGTGCACCACAGCCTGGCCCTTTTAATTCAAGGCTTTAAACCGATCCCATTTCAGCATTACCCTAAGCAGTAATATGTAAGGAATCACAGGCCTAAGGCTTAGCTCTGTTTAAATGTTTGTCTGTATACCAACCAAATTCATCTCAGATAACCACGGTGGCCCCATTATGACTAATAAGCCAGGCAGTAGGCTTGAAAGTGAAGGGGATATGCGATGATCTCACTCTCAGGCAGAAGTTGAAAAATAAGATCAGAAGAGAAAACACGAGTAGAACCTGAACTGGAGTTGATGTATTGCACCAAAGTAAAAGACTCTGGGGTGGGAGGTGGGGGGAAGAGTTCAGGTCCTGGAAAAGGATGACAGAGGACCTAGTGGGGGCTGTATGTTATGTGGAAAACTGAGAAATGTTATGCATGTACACACTATTGTATTTACTGTCAACTGTAAAACATTAATCCCCCAATAAAGAAATTAAAAAGAAAAGAGAGTGAGAAGGAGGGAAAGAAAGAAAGAAAGAAAGAAAGAAAGGAAGAAAGAAAGAAAGAAAGTGAAGGGGAGACTTCATCCTCACTACTCAGTGGAAAAAAAAAAATGTCCAACACTAATCCACAGGAGTCATTGGGACTTCCAGAGCTTTATTACAGCATGGGGTGGCAGGCGGTAGGGGTTGGGGGGTTGGGGGGAATCTTAGGTACCATTTGATCCCCTCTTTTTTCTAGAAAGAATGGTGATGCACCTGGCAGCCCAGAAAGAGAGGCCCCCTTGAGTCCTCTCCTTTTGTCTACATGCAGGGTCTTCAGGAGACACTCCCAAGACCACCAGTGTTAAGAGAATCAAATCGTTCTTCTGCATCTATCAGAGGTGAAAGGATTGTTTGGCTTTTTTTCTCCAAACATAGAGAGATTTGCCCCTGGTGTGATGAGGTGCCTTCCTGTAAGAAACTAGGAGAAATCTCAGTAATGACTCTTCTCCAGGAGGGAGAGGCCGGTCAGCATTGTAACAGTAGTAATGACAGTCTCATGTGGCTGTGGTGACAGAAAGGATTTGGGGGAATAAAGGAAAGGTCTGAAATAATACGACTCACAAGTTCCAGAGTGCCAAGCCTTAGGAATCCTGGCATTTGGAGCAGAAAAATACTACAATCTCCTTCCTAATCTTTGATCCAGATTCAATCTTTTCAGTTCATAGGCTTCACCCCAGCTCCTAGTCCCATCCCTGTCCTTCCCACCCCCCACTGAAGCCCTCACCTCTATAGCAAGCTTTGGACTTGAAGCTTTGAACTTCACCTTGGGCTCATTTCCTCCAAAGATCCAGCACTGTCTCGTTAGAACCTGGACTGCTGAGAAGAGACAGTTATTTCTTAAACTGTTGAATGAATCAACACATTACTAACGATATAAACTAATTTCCGGGCATGAATGTGGGGGCTGGAAAAATTTCACAGAATCTGAAAGGCCTTGGGCAGAGAGAGCAGGAGAGAAAAACAGGCTACCACAGAGAAAGTGCTGAGAGCAGCCCCCTTCCCCTCTCAGAGGGACAGAGCGAGTAGGTTCGAAAAGCCCCCTTTGGGATGGCAGGCGTGGGGGAGGTAAGTGTTCTCACAATGAAGCTGATGGGATTTTAATAGCCAGACAGATGGCCTGAGAAAAAGGGAAGATTTTTTTCTGAACAAGGGAAAACACTTCCATAGCTTCCCTTCAATTAAAACAAATCGAGAGTTTCCATGTCGGTGAGATTTATCACCGTTATTAGGATTGTCAGTGTAGAGGTCTTCTTTTTAATGACTGCATGATGGGGCATCAATAATAAACTGGGCTGGTGTTTTCACACTGGAGGGTGGATGTCCCTGCCGACTTTCCATGCAATAGTTATTTATTTGGACGTCACGTGATTTCCCTCTTTTTTTTTATGCTTGTGTTGCTGTTTTTGTGTGTGCAATCAAACACTTAGCATTTATCAGGGGGAGTTTTTATTGTGTTGTTGTTGTTTTAGTGGCCATCCTGCTAACAACTGTAGGTTCTGCACAACCTGCCCCTGAGCAGCCAGCATTCTCAAAATCAGTCACAAAATCTGTGAAGAGAAGAACCATCAGAGAAAAAGGGAAGCTACAAAGATGGGGAGAGGAAATGAAGGGAAAAATAACTAACTGAGCACCTTCCTGTGAGCCAGAGATCTTTACTATACCCTCTGAACTCCATGTAGAACCTCTTAGTCTCCATCTGTTACAAGTCAGGAAACCAAGTTGCTGAGAGATCAAGAAACTGGCCCAGAGTCACACAGATGCCAGGTACAGCAAAGAATTGGGCTCAGGACTCCCTTTTCCCCCACTCTCTTCACTGCAGCACTGGCCGGTCTGGGTCACACATCCTAAATTCAATTCACTAGATTCTCCTAAGGGCCAAGTGTTGGAAAGATGGGCTGGTGGCAATGGGTGCCATCCAGGCATCTTATGACTGTCACAGACACCACAGAGAGAAGGGAGAAGTAATATTCCAAGGGGAGAAACATGTGCCTTGGCTGGGTGCTCTAGGAGTGAGGGCATGAGCCTGATTTCATTCAGTTTCCACAGTCTTACCTGAATGGCATTGATTCCTATTGTGCAGATGAGAGAACTAATGCCAAAAGAAGTGAAATTACTTTTTTCCCCCCAGGTTAGTCATTGGTGGGCTGGAATTTAACTTTAGTTCACCCAATGGATTTCAGACACTGATGGTCAATTTTCCTTCAGCATCAGGGTGGTACTTTTCGATAAAAGACAAAAGGAACGAGTCAGAGAGATTAGGGATGGTCTAAAAATATATTGAGAGTAAAGGTAACTTTACTCAAAGGTAACTGTGTACACCATTCCTCTCCTGCTCAAAAGATGACACTCAAATGTCAATTCATCATATGTTCTCTGAAGGGTGATAGGAATCTGAATATGGTGCTGAAGCCCACCAGAGGTTTGGTTTCACTTCTTGCTTTTATTTATTTATTTGTTTATTTATTTATTTTTAGAAACCTTGACTTGGAATAAAGAGATGTGTTCTTGTTGCCACAAAAAAAAATGAAATAATATAGTTGTTCTTCATCATGCAGTTTCCAAGTAGGAAAGCTCTAGCCTTTATTTACTGGGGTACTTGGAAGTGCCTTTTATATTCTAAAGTACTGAGCTCTAGACCAACAACAAGTAAGACTGGAGGGAAAAAGAAAAAGTATCATAGAAATAAAACCAAAAGTAGAAAAAAAAAAAAAAAGCATAGATTGATGGGGATAGAGACTTGAGCTTCTAATTCATGAAGAAGATGGACAAAGAATATAAAAATAAAAAGACATAGAATAACTTTTCAATTATTCTTTATAGAGGATACATTTAGACATAGAAAGTGGAAGACTCCCAGAGGGATAAAGAATAAGGAAGCTTCCAGTGGAAGGGATGAGACACAGAACTCTGGTGGTGAGAACTGTATAGAATTGTACCCCCATCATCTTACAAACGTATTAATCATTATTAAATCACTGATGGTTTTTTTTAAAAAGTAAAGTTTGACAGAAGAAAGGAATTGAAGAAGCAAAGGTCAGGACCACAGTGGGTCAAATGTATTGATCCTGAGGGTGGTAACAATGAAGGCTGCAGTAAGGCCATTAATGGTGATAGAGGTGACTGTGCTAAGCTGATAGTGGTGGCAGTGGTGGTGCTGAGGGGCAGAAAGGAGGGTGGTGGTGAGGAAGCTGGTGTGGTTATGATGCTCACAGTAACTGTCATCATCATAGCAGCTAACACTGTCATAGTAGCTAACATTGGGGACATTCTCTGGAGCATCCAAAATTTTTCATATATATATATTCATTTGAGGAGAGAGATTCAATTCACAGCAACATAAAGGATTTTTTTAATTTTTATTTATTCATTTATTGGTAGAGACAAGGAAACTGAGATGGAAGAGTGAGACAGAGAGGGAGATAGGGACGGGGGAGAAGGAGAGGGAGAGGAAGAAGGAGAGGGAGAGAGAGATCCACACTGCAGGTGAGGACTAGGGGCTTGAACCCAGGTCCTTGCACGTGGTGAAATGTGCATTCAACCATGACATCTTCTCATCTCTGTTCCACCCTATCACTGCATTTCAGTCCAGATCTGAGACAAGGAGGGACCACCATGGACTCTGTCTTCATCAAACGCAAGTGGGCAGTTAGATAAGATGAATGGATAGGAGTTATAGAAACAAAGACAAAGGTATATAGCCCATTCCTGTGTCCCTCTCCCCAAGGTTACTCACCCAAACCTGTCCCCAGCATGGGTGGTACCTAGTGCTCCTGTGACTGATGACCGAGGGACAGCTTTTATATTAAATAAAATGCATCAAAACAATTGTGATCCGGTTCTTTCTAGATAAATAAAAATCATTTGTGCTAATTGAACCATATTTGCTTTTTAATTAGGCAGCAGCTGAGGAAAAGGGATCTGCGGAGGGCAGTCTCCCATAACCTCTCAGGGCATCCTCCTAATGGCGCGAGGAGGAGGAGGGCAGGCATTGGGCACCCCATGCTTTTACTCATCTCCACATTTTCTTTCAAAAGACTTTAGCCCCTGACTGTCAGTCTGCCACATTTCACCAGAATTAATCACACATTTTAAAGAAAAAAAAATAATAAGTTCAAAATGCTGACAGAAATGCTACTAACAAAATAATTTCTTTAAAAATAACCTAAGACAGGCATATCCACAGAAGGCGAGCAAGCAGTTGTGTGGCTCACTCTGACCATACCAGGTGCCACAATGATTGTGTCCTGCCATGAACTTTTAATAGGGAGGGTTGGTCGTCCCAGCCATGACACCAACCGCATGCCCTTGGAAAGAGGGGCTGAGAAGACACCAGGAGGGTATAGGGAGTGGGAGAACCGGGTCAGTCACCAAGGATGGTGCATCGGAAGAGATGTCATTGCTGGGCAGGACAGGAGCTCTGTCTTGAGTGGTTTTGGAGAGAGGCTGGTGGCATGGCCTCGGGAAGGGGAGGTAGTGGCTTTGGCTCCTGGCCATGGGGCAGGGGAGGGGGAACAGGTGTGAAGGACTAGCATGGAGATGGAAATTAGGTCAGGTCTAGAGTATGAGGAGGTGTAGGGGGCAATGTTATCGCATGTGCAATGGGGGGAAGGGAAACAAAGTGTGTCACGTCTTTGTGGAAATGATGAGAGAATTGGGTCAGAACTGTGGGGGAGAAGGCTCAAGAATTGGGTCGAGACTTCGGATAGAAGGGGGAACTGGGTCAAATGTGAATATGCGTGAGAGCAGGGTAGCAGAAGGTGATAAGGAGAATGGGCTGGTTCGATAAGATCGAGGCAAGTTGGAGTGGAGAGGAAATAGCCCTGATCCCTTGGGGTCTGAAAACACAATTTTCTTGGTTGTGATCACCTCTTCCTAATTCCACGGACTTACCGGTACCCCAGCTCCTACCCTGTGACGTTCAATCAAACAGGCCGCTCCCACCCCTGCCTCAGATTGTGGCTGACACATCTCTGCCAGGACAGAGTGGAGCCCATTCTTTAGCACTTTGCAAGCCAACCCACATTGGCACCGGGGGCGGTAACAGTCCTGTGGCTTGATGAGGCCTCACTGTACCTGGGACACAAGAATCGGTGAGGGCCACACTCCCTTTGGGATTCAGTAGGGTCAGTGCTTCCTTCATCCCGACCACTGCCATACCTGCATGATTGGAGACCTCAGAACACATTCAGTTCATCCAAACCTGGAGGACAGTTCATTTTAGGGATTTCCAAACAATTAGAACTGATTCGCTAAGATCCACGCAATCCTGGGACAGTCTAAACACAGCAACACTCCAAATGGTCCTGCCAAGGGATGCATCTTTATCAACTCAGGGAGCTTTTTTTGGCCTCTTGGGTGACAAGAACCACTCTCAAAGCAAGGCCAGAACATGCAATTCACAACTCTAGCTGTGGTGCAGAGAAAACACACCAAGTCCACAGAGGTATCTGATGATGGGGCAGGATAGGCGCATCTTAGTGTAGCATTCTATGCATTTCTCTGGTTGTTTCTGCTGCATGTGTGCCCAGGTGGGCTTCTGCTGAAGTAGACAGTACACCTATGATCCTAGATACTTCTTGAGACCCATGTGGGGTGTTAGAGTGAATCAATAGGCTCAGGTAGGGTCACTTTGACTAAATCTGTGTTTTGGCTTCTTCTGAGAATCTCCTTCTATTGGTGCAGATCAGAGTGATTAACAAAGTAAGTCTGTAAAGTTGCCCATGGTGTTTGAACAACTTTGACCCAACAATGGCAGTGAAGGGAGACACAAATATAGGCACCACAGTGGCAGTGAAGCCACATGGTCCCTGAGGACCAGGGGTTGCGTCAGGAAGGACAAAGAGGGAGCCAAGTGGTGGTGCACATGGTTGAATGCACATGTTACAATGTACAAGGAACGGGTTTGAGCCCCATACCTGCAGGGGGGAAAGCTTTGTGAGTGGTGAAGCAGTGCAGCAAAGTCTCTCTCTCTCTCTCCCCCCACTATCTTCTCAATGTCCTTCCAAAAAAAAAAAAGGACAAGTAGAACAAAACAGCCTAGCTTTGAGGTCATGTTAGTGGTGTTTTGGAGTTAATGAGGGTGGGGAAGGAGACGCCTGACAAATACACTTTCAGATTAAATCGTTTGATTCTGGTTTTCTCTGACTCTTGGAATCTTTGCACAGAGATAGATCTGGCAGATTCAGGCAGCCTGAACCAGAAAATGCAGAGAGAGAAAGAGAGATGTATTCAAAGGAACTCATTCCCTCTGCAATTGAAATCAAACCTTCATTTTCTTCAGTGGAGTTATTTTAAGTCATTCATTATTATTTTTCCTCTGAAGCGGAGGCTGTTTGCTACTGGAAGAGTGTTAGAACTGAAGAGAGTAAAGAGGGCACCAAAGTATTATTCTTGCTGCAATTTCACACAAATTTGGAGCTGACAAAAGGTTTTTAAAATACACGCACGTGCAGGCACACACACACACACACACACACACACACACACACTCTTCATATGACAAGAAGCAGAAAGCGAGACAAGTCTCAGATGAGCAGCTGCGGGAGCTGAGGCCCTTGCCATCTTCCTGGGGAGCTCGTGGAGGCTGGCCTAGCAGCCCTTCCTGGGCAGTGGGGTAGAGGAAATGGCTCAGGGTCTGGACTTAGGGACCATCTTTGTCTTCCACTTCCAAGCAGTGTGACCTAGTCTCATCTCTTTTTATATTGCTCTCATCCAGGGTCCTCCTTGTAAAGCAAGTGTCTTTTCCCTCCAGTAAAACCCCTCTGGTCAAGGCACATAGAGGCTCAACAGGGAGTGTTGACGCCATGCTTTATGGCCTAGCCTTCACAGGAGGGAGCTGAGAACTGATCAACTTAAAATGGGGACCTGCAGTGACCATGGACTTATGGGTTGGCCTTTCCAAGTCACGCATTTCTCACTTGCCATATGAGTGATGCCAATGTCTCAACAAGATGGAGATTAGAGAGACATGCGTAGTAGTAGTAGGTACACCATGCGTGGTAGAACATTGCAACACCTTGAGGGTGGGTGGCTGATGTCCTCCCAAAGAGAAAGCTGTGTTCCCAACCAGAGAAGGATCTGCCATTTGGCCAACTAAGGTCTGGAGGAACTTCCAACACATCTGAGGAGGGTCGTGGAACAGACTGTCTGTGTGGAGGACAAACTGTGTGTGTGTGGTGAGAGCTGCTGGAAGGGCAAGGCAGATGGTCTGTGAAGACTCCTCAGGAGCTGCAGATCTTCTGCGTCTGGTTTTCAGAGAGACAGAGTGGGAGGAGCCCACTGCACCAGTGGGGGACCACATCATGGCTACTGATCAGTAGCTACCACTTCACAACCACATGGACACACGTCTGCTCCCCCTCTCTTAGCCTTCAAAAATTAGGGATGGGAACACCATCAACTCCCTAGCTTCATGGTGAGGATTCAGGTCCCTTAGGCAGATAGTGAGTTTCCCTAAGAGGGCCTGCTGCCACCATCTTGTTCTTGTAGTCCATAGTCACAGTTGTAAGTGGCGACACCAGGATGTTAAAACTAGTCTTTCTTGACTTCCCTTTCTCTCCTTCTCCATTATCACTATGGGCAGTGAAGATACAGGGCCATAGGCTACCCATAAGGCAGGAGAGAGACACAGACATGAAGGAACAGTGTGTGAGACACTTGGGGATTGATTCAACTGGCAGGATGACCCTGGAAATCTCACATAGTCTGAGGCTAAGGGGTTGTTTGATGAGACACAGGATCATTAACCATGCAGAGACTCAACTTTTTTTTTTTTTTGCCTTCAGGGTTATCACTGGGGCTCAGTGCCAGCACTATGAACCCACTTCTCCTGGAGGGCATTGTTTGTTTATTTGTTTTAAAGATTTTATTTATTTATGAGAAAGATAGGAGGAGAGAGAAAGAACTAGACCTCACTCTGGCACATGTGCTGCCGGGGATCAAACTCAGGACCTCAAGCTTGAGAGTCCAAAGCTTTACCACTGTGCCACCTCCCAGACCTATTTTTCTATTTTATGGGATAAGACAGAAAAAAATTGAGAGAGGAGGGGGAGATAGAGATGGAGAGAAAGAAAGATACCTGTGGACCTTCTTCACCACTTGTGAAGCTGACCCCCTGCAGGTGGAGAGCCCCAGGCTCGAATCCGGATCCTTGTGAGAGTCCTTGTGCTTTGTACCATGTGCACTCCACCCGGTGCACCACTCCACTGCCTGACTTCCTGTCACTTTCTTAGAAGTAGTCTTTCTTCCCTTTGAAAAAAAGTCAACCTGAGAAAGTAGAATGTGAGTGTCAGAGAGGCGGTTCAGTAGATAAAGTGTATACACCTCCCATGCATGAGGCCATGGGTTTGACCCACCTATTGAATGTTCTCTCACTGGAATGCCCCTCCCCCCATAGAGATACTGTCTCCACAGCATTGAAGAAGTTGTGAAAGAATAAGGTGGATTTCTTTTTAAAGCAAGTTGCTGTTCACATAAAAGTTTCACCGATCGTTCTGACATTATTTCTATGTATATATTTGCATTTATGTGTGTATGCATATGTATATGTATGTATATGTGCATATTTGAGAGGAAGAAAGAGAGCCAGAGCATCACTCAGGCACACATGATGCCATAAATCAATGTCAGGATCTCTTGCCTGAGAATCCAAAGCTTTATCCACTGTGCCATCTCCCGGGCCACAGTTGTTGACATTATTAAGAGTTTAGAGAATTTGACTTTCAATCTTTCCAACTTCCCCCACATTGATCAGTTGTTATCCTTCCTTCCTCTGGGTTTCCCTCTTCACTTCGCTGTCTTTGTTCTACAGAGATTCATCATTTCTTCAAAACATATCCACTGGGGTTCCATTACATGCCCAGTCCTAGATATAGAGGTGAGGATCACCAGCAAGGAAACCACCATCTTTAGCCTGCAAAGCACAGAGTCCTTGAGTTTGCTCCTCAGGCTAACCTGGGGTCTGGTTAAAATGCCAAGCCAGACTTGGGAAGTCTGGGTGGGGCATGCCTCTGGGGAATCTACACAGAAACCGGAAGTCGGTGCTATGTGATGATGGTGACAATGGGGAAGGTAGAGGGTGTGCTGGCAACATGAAAGGAGAGATGGAAAGGAGTTGGCACTTTGCTCCCAGGTTCAAGGTCACCCTCACAAGCTAGGAGACTCTGGCATCTTAAGACCCAGCTCCTTAGAGGAGCCTGTACTGCATGAAGCCTCACCTAGGCCCACGTAGTGACACCTTACCCTGGGGTTCTTCTTTTCTGACACTCCTTCCATGCTGTCCTAGCAAGTGTGCCTTTGAAGTCTGTGCTCATCTTCTTCTCCTGCCTCAGGTTACAGGAAATGTTGTCACCATTTCTGAGAACTGGGTCTGCCTCTTTCTTCCTGTGGCTCACACTGTAGCTCCTTACTGCTTTCTGCTCTGGTTGCTACTATCTTATTCCTCTTCACCATTCTCTTTATCCCTGGCCTGTCAATTCCAGGAATCGACCTCTTTCTCTTCTCTTCAAAAGTCATGTCCACTCTGCTCACTAGAGGAAGCTTCTTTCCTGGGCAAGGAACTTGGAGAAACTGGAGCACCCCACCCCCCAATCCTTCATAGCAGAAACTTCCTGGTAGGCCAAGAGAAGTAAAGGAAGCCCCATCTTAGATTATGGGGGGCTGGGTTATCGTGTAGGCCCCTGCAAGTTATAGGCTGCAGCAAGCCTATAACTCGGAGCACAGGTGGGTCAAGATACCCTGGGAAACAAGTCTTCTTCCGGCTTTGATCAACAGAAAGACTAGGAGTGTGCATATAATAGGAAAGGCCCAGCAAGTCACCTACTGATCACTTAGTCCTTCAGAAGAGTGAGAGGCCAACGGAACTTTCAGATTTACTTAAAGTCACTCACTGGTGGAGGTGGAGGTGACAGTTTGCTTGTTTTATGTGGTGTTAGGGAACAAACCCAGGGCCTTGTGCATGCAAAATACCACTAAGCCACCTTCCTGGTCCATTTTTTTTTTTATTCTATATTTTTTCTCTTTTTGATTTGCAAGAGACAAGCAGAGAATGAGACCAGAACACCAAAGCTTCCTTCAACATAGTGAGGGCAAAGTTCAAACCTGGGCTGAACACATGGCAAAGAAGCACACTAACCAAGTAAGCTATTTTTCTGGCTCTTTTAATATATTTTTTTTTGGGGGGGGGGAAGAGACTGAGAAAGAGAAGGAAAAAGAGAGAAACACCAAAGTCTAAATGCACCATCCATGGGGTTCCACTCATTTCTCTTCCTTGGCGCCGCCCATGCACGGTGCTCCCATGTGGCGTTTGGTGTCCGAGTGAGGGCCCCACACAGGGAAAGCGTGTGCTCTGCTCATGAGCCACCTCTCAGGCCCCACACCAGTCTTGAGCCTCTCTCTGGATCGTGTCAGCCTGTAATTGCCTGTCAGTCACAGCCCTCATCAAGCAAATGCCAATGCCAAGCAAGAGGCCTCCTGAAATGCTATGAATTATTTAAACTGATCAGCTGTCAATGAGTGCAACAATTATGGGGTTCGAATCCAAGGGGAGCAGAGAGTGGTGTTTTTCATTCTGCCGGGAGATTGTCAGATTAATTTTCACTTCCCTCTTTCTGACCTTATGGAAAATGTCTTACCACAAGGTCAAAGCATCTCTCTCTTGCTCTATAATTTTAGAACTGCAGAAGTAGAGTGAGAGAAAGTCAGAGAGTAAAGAATATAGACTTAAGACCTGGCTCATAATTTCCAGCTGCCCTGCCCTTTGAGCAGATGACCCAAACCCGCTGTACCTCAGTTTCTCATTCAGAGAAATAGGCATGAAAAAGACTGGCTTTAGAGACATTGCCAATGTGGCCCATTTTAAAACTCAATTATTTGGCTTTTGGAATCTTTTTTTTTTTTTTTTCACCAGAGCACTGCTCAGCTCTGGCTTATGGTGGTGCAGGGGACTGAACCTGGGACTTTGGAGCCTCAGGCATGAGAGTCTGTTTGCATAACCATTATGCTATCTACCCCTGCCCTGGAATAAATATTTTCTTCAAAGCAGCAACATTGTCAGGTTATGAAAACACGAACTTAAAAGTAAACCATAAGCGTTGGTGTGGAGTATTATTTGTAACAGGCAGCCGAATTTGGCACGTGAGGCCAAAAAGAAAGATTGTAAAGTTTTAGCTTTCAAAAGATTAACTGATCTAAATGTATAGATTTTTTTTTCTCCTTAAACCTCTGTTTGCATTTTTCCTTCCAACAATAATCAGTCAAAATCTAACCTAGCACCCTAGTGCTGGTCAGTACCCAGTGCACTGTGGGTATTTAGCTGATCTGAGAGACAAGCAGAGAGAATGAGCGTGACCTGACCACTGTATTCTAATAGTTCATAACCTCATGGAAAGAAAGCAATTACACTAGCAGACACACACACACACAGTCAAGTACACACAAGTTCAGGTGCATACTATAGATAGCTCGATGTTGATGGAAGTGGCTTGAACTCAGCTTACAGAGAACTTGCTGACAGAGTCTAGACATAAACTATGCCTTGGAGGCTGTACAAGGAACACGTAGAAGCCAGCAGGTGTTTGGTTGGGTGGGCGGGAAGGAACTCAAGGGAGGCAGGGAGCTTGGATCACCCCCAAGTGATGGCTTATGCCTGAGTGACAAAGACCAGGAATGAGAGTGGTGTGTAAGAAACAGAATCGGGAAGAAGAAAGGCCCTAGGAACAGTGAACCCCAAGTGCCTTCCTATGAACTTGGGGTAGTAGTGCTGACAACATCATCGACTATGGAGAGGGCTGGGGAACCCTGAGAATTAAGAGCTGAGGAGCTGGGAACATTTGTTCTTTGGGATTGATGGTTACTGTGATTCTTGTCGATCTTGAGAAAGTAGCAGTGTGTGGATAAACTGTTCAAGGAAGCCAAGTCTGGCAAAGTTAAAAAACCAAGATAATTACCAGATATTTAGGCCAGAAGAGAACTGATTAGCATAGCTCTGTAAGGCACACTTAACAACACCCAGTGACCTAATTTCTCAAAGGAGAAACAAAAACCCTCATATCCTTTCTCCCTGCTCCAGAGGCAAAGGCAAAAATGCAGCAGCACTCCCTCCCCAGACCCTCTGCCTCACAGAGGCTGTGACTCAGGAATTAAAGCAAGCAGCCTTTCAAGTTCTCCAGAGACTTGGCATTTCTCTGGGCCTGAGTTTGCCTTATAAGGAGTACCAGGTCTCAGCACTCTTTCCAGGCTGAATTTTCTCTTGTTTTACTGACTAGATCAGCTCTGCATCCATTGACTATGGTCAGTCAGCACTAGGGTTTTAAAACACCTCAAAGGCCAGGTTAAGAAGTGTGGCTTTCCTCTACAAGCAATGAAGAACCACCACATCATAGATTTCCAATAGGGCAGTGGAATACATAAATTTAAAGTAATGACGGTGCCTCCCGTTCATTGAGCACTTACTATGTGGAACACTCTTCTAAGTGCTGCATGTACACTGACTCAGTCAGTCTCGCAGCCACCATGTAAATCTGGCACCACTACAACCCGCAAGAGACTTTTGTGCTTGAGACTCTGAGGTCTCAGATTCAATCCCCAGCATCACCGTAAACAGTGCTCTGGTCTTTCTAAGCTAAGCAGTGCTCTGGTCTTTCTCTCTCTTATTAAAATTCAATTAAATAAATAAATAAGGATTATAAGGGGGCCAGGCAGTGGCACACCTGGCTAACCGCATACATTGCAGTGCACAAGGATGCAGATTCAAGTCCCTGGTCCCTGCCTCCAAGGGGAAAGCTTTACAAGTGGTGACGTAGGGCTGCAGGTGTCTCTCTGTCTCACTCACTATCTCCCCACCCTCAATTTCTCCCTGTCTCTATCTGATAAAAAATTTTAATTAAAATATATTTTTTAAAAAAGAAAGAAAGCTGGCAGGTAACCTAAGTCTTTGCTATCACTTGACTTGTCTTCAGCAACTCCTCCCCCTTTCCACACCTCTCTTCCCACCAGCCAATTTCCTCCCCCTCCCCCCCCACGCCTGTGCTTCAGTGGGTCTCCCACACTCAGTGGCCCCCTCTGGGATTCAGCCTGACCTTTCATGTGGTTCCAGGCAGCCCTTTCAGGAAATGATTTGTAAGCTTAGCCATCAACTTCTTCTGAGGCTCTCCTCTTTACATCTCTGCCTAAGACATGTGCTCTTCTCCCTGGAAATCCCCATCTTAGTTTTTGCTTTCTTGAGCTGTCAACATTGGGAGATGGTGCTTAGGAGACAACCTGTCTTATTTCATTGCATTCTAGCAAACATAATCAAATTAGGTGTCTCCATCTCTGAGCACACTTTAGCCAGCCGCTCCCCACTCCCGATCTCACCGGCCTTCTCAGCTCTGCTCCTTCAGTTGTAAGCTCTGAGGAAGAGTCATGAGTCCAAGATCAGATCCTGGGACCATGACTAACGTGTGGTCTTGGACAAGCTAATTTCCCTAGCTTCGATCCCTTAACCAGACAGTAATGTGTGGGTGCCAATAGTCCCCTCAACATTATTTTGTCACTTCAGTGAATTGAACCCTGTGATGCCCTGACTCCTGGAGCAGCCAGAACACTGGAATGTGCCTAAGCTCTAGGAGAGCAGGCACAAGGAGCCTTCTCCCACTGATTCCCAAATGCCGGGAACTGTGCTTAGCACCAAGCAGGTGAGCAAGAAATATTTTTGAATATTTGTGAATGAATGAACATCAAAGTATGTGCTCCATTTAACTCTCCCCTCACCTCTCTTTCTCTCTCTCTCTCTCTCTCTCTCTCTCTCTCTCCTTTCTCAGATCTTGAATCTTTTCTTTTTTGCCCCCGCCTAGCCTACACCTCCACCTCTGTAATCATCTTAGTTCTCACATTTTACAGGAGACAGTCTGATTATTTCCCACCAACAACTTCATTTGCTTTAGTCATCTGTAACAGCTTTCTTTAAGTTTTCTTTATTTATTTTCAAGAAAGGGATACAAAGAGAGATACAGAGAAAGAGAGAAAAATGCCAAGGCGCTGCTCAGCTCTGGTTTATGGTGGTGCTGGGGATTGATCCTGGGACTTAAGAGCCTCAGGCATGAAAGTCTTTTGCAGAACCATTATGCTCTCTGCTCCCAGCCCTCTAACACACCTTGAATCTTCAAGATAAACCTTTCTGGGCTTGCCGCATTCTCCTAAACCTTCCTTGCCATTCCCCACTCACCAAGTCAGTGGAATTAGGCCTGCTGGATAGCAAGACTTTTTTTTTTTTTTTTGCCACCTAACTGCAGTGCCCAGTCATCAGTAGGGCAGGATGGGAGGGAGCTCACAGGCACCAGTGGAGGGGAGAGCTGGGCCAATGGAAACTGAGGTGGTGGCTACCAAGCAAACTCTTTCATGAACTCAGGTGCAGCCCCTCCCAGGCATGATTTGTGCCAATCCCTGCAACCGGCAGCCTGGTTCCTTTTGAGCCTCTTCAGGCCATCGGTGCCCTTGGTTAAAAGCAGGTCCATGTGACCAAGCCCTGTGTCCTGAATTCCTCTTGTCTTCCAGCCCCCCGCAGATGGGAGCTGGGTTTGGGCTGCCTTGTTCTTGCCCAGGACACAGCGGGTGCCTGTGACGTGGACCTGCTAGACTCTGAGCAGTGGCAGGCAGTCATGCTCGGTGCCCAGGGCTGCTGAGGACTGTGAGCCAGGCGGGCTCTTTGGAAGCCTGCTTCCCACAGCTCTCAGGAGAGGCCCCCTTGAGACGCATTAATAAAGATTAAAGGTCTCTCTAGTCCCTGTGATCTTCCTGTGTCAAAGGGAAAGAGTCGTTTTTCTCGCCTTCTCTCTGGCGTTTATTAATATGACAGGGTTTGGCTCTGAAAAAGGAAAAGAGAGAGAGAGAGAAAAGAAAACCTGAGGATGCTGGGAGTAGAAAGCTTTGCTGAGCACTTTAACTTGCGGATCGCGGTTCGTTTTCCTTTCTTGCTGCTGCATTGCCACTGTCATCTCAAGTCCCATGGCCCTCCCTGTGGGGAGAGCGGGAATCTGTCTCCTCCAGGGAAGTCCTCCTTGACACAAACCAAAGACCTCTGGCCTCAGAGTGCAGCGAGGGGAGCTCACCAGGGATCCCCACAAAGGGGAGGCTCCCCCTCCTGTTGCCTGATCCACCTGTTTTGGCATTTCCTCTGTGCCAGGCACCAGGCTTGCTGTGACTGACCAGTGACTTGGGCTGCTAGAGAGAACCTTGCTCTGGCAAATTACAGTGCCCAGGATCCAACCTGGAACCTTGCACATTCAAGTCCTCTCTCTCTGCTGAACCATAGCCTGCCTTTTGTTGACCACTATTCTAGAAGCACATTGTAAGAACTCAGGGTTCATTCAATCCTACTTTTAGTTCCTTTATGGCAGAACCCCTAGAAACAGAGAGAAGAGTCAGCCACAGTCCAGCAAGGAAAAAAAGAGAGTACAAAGGAACACATCACTAGGTGCCCCAGAGAGGACTAGTCTGAGTTCAAATCTCAGCCCTTAAACCATGAAAGGCAGAAAAGAAGGTCTGTGTTAGAGAGGACGGGCACAAGAGAAAGGAAGTGGACAGAAGGCTCATGAAATGCTCAGGAGACAGAATGTGCTGAGTAAGTGGAATCCATTGTACACTGTGCTTGGGGTATACACCTAGGTATGGACCTAGGAGGGAAGACTTCCTGGAGGAGGGGATGCTGATCTGAGCCTTGAAGGACACAAGCATGACTAAGTCCAGCAGATTCAAGGAGACAGACATTCTGGACAGAAAGATTATAAAGGCAGAGAAGCACAGATAAGCCTAGCGGGTTTGAGGCAATCCGGACAATTCATACATGATTTCAATGTACAAGTGGGCAGGAAATTTGAGCAGAGAAGGGAGCAGGGCCTGGATTGGGAGACTAGGTGGACAAGTGACTCAACTATGCCCTCTGTACTGTGTCCCCATCCCTCAAATGAGGGCATGAGTGTTATAGCTGCGACTCCAGCCTCAACTACGAAGTAGGTGCCCAGCTCACAGGAAGTGCATGCCACCATTAACTCTATTCACTTCATAAAGACATCTGTAAGAAGGCTTTGGGGGTTGAGGTTTTGGGGGGTGGAGGTGATGGCAGGAGTCAAACCCAGGTCCTTGCTATGTGAAGCATGCTCTCTGCCACATCCCCAGCCCATGAGCTGTAATACCGCCAAACCCATTTTCCAGGTAAAGAAACTGAGGCTCTAGAAGAGGTTAAAGAACTAGCTTAGAGTCTCACAGGAACCACGGGGGGCAGAGTGCTGCTCAGGGCCAGTTGGTCCAGGTCCCAAATGGGCCCGCCAGGCCACTGAGCCTCCAAACCCAGAGGTTTCATCTTTCTGCAAGATAGGAGCCCTCCCCTCCCCAACCTTAGGAACCATCACCTCCCCAACCTTAAGGACCATCAGTGTTGACATCCCATTCATCTGGTGCCAGGCAGCACAGCGGAGTCAATTCCCCAAACACCTCTGACCTGACCTGCACCAGGGATGCCACTGTCCTTCATGAAGGAAGACTCCAGTGGAACATCAGAGACCTGACTGTGGCAATGTCACTGTTTCAAGGAGCAGCTCTCGAAAACAGAGCTCAGTTTTCAGTTGCATATCCCAGCCCTCTTCCTCCCCAAGCTGAGCTCCTCCTCCACCCACTGGGAATCCTCGGGACAGTTGCAGTTATTGACTCCATCCACTGGCAAAGACAAGACCGTAGAGCTGAGTGAACTGTCCCAGGTGGCAACAGAGGTAGGATGTCAGTGTCACCGGTTTTTCTTTTCCTTTTCGTCATACATCTTCCACTCAGTAGGCAGTAGGCTTCTTTCTTTTTTGATTGCCATCAGGTTTATCACTGGGGCTGGTGCCTGCACTAAAAATCCACAGTTCCACAGTTCCCAACAGCCATTTTCTCTTGCTTTCTCTTTCTCTCTCTCTCTCTATTTTATTGGATAGGACAGAGAGAAATTGAGAGGGGAGGGGGAAATATAGAGTAAGAGAAACAGAAAGACACCTGCAGACCTGCTTCACTGGTCTCAAAGCATCCTTCCTGGATGGGGGCAGGGGCTGGAATCTAGGTCCTTGTGCATGGCAATGTATGTGCTCAGTTGGGTGTGCCACTGCCTGGCCTGGACAACATGTTTCGCACGGAGTGTTCCCAGGCCCCTGGCATTTAAATGTTACTCACTAGCCCACCTAGAGAGTGTGCTCCCCATGTTCCATTGCTGGACACAGGAGTTGGAGAAGACACTTCATTCATTTGAGGCTTCTCCAGAACAGTGCCATTGGTCAAGTTGGAGCACAGAAGTGACTGATGTCAGAGTCAGGGGCTCAGGACGCAGGGACACACTGCCCAGGGTGGAGGCCTGAGCTCAGAGAACAGGTGTTGGTTCTGATGTGGGATTCCAGCACTGGAGCCCAGAGCTGAGAGGCACCCCAGGTCTCTAACCAGCAGCTCTCACTTGAGTTCCATAACCCCCTTGCACCATGCCCATCTCCACTGTCCAGAAGGGGAAACCGAGGCACCGAGGGAGCAGGTGCTCTACCCCAAGTCGCCCAGCTAGAAAGGTACTGAGAGGAGGTTCTATTTAGAAAACCATGAGTGAGTGGGAAGTGAGTACAGATTAGGGTGCAGTTAGAGTCCAGATTCTTCCCACAGAGCAACCTCACCTCCATGTTTATTTCACAATACAGCATATAGTCCATGGTGTGTGCACACACGCGCACACACGCACACACACTCTGGGCCCCCTGTAATAAGAACCAGGCCAGCCAGCCACTCAACTAGTCCAGGGCTCCTGCTTGGGGTGGGTCTGGTGCACACAAACACACACCCTTTCACCTGGGCACAGTTTGGAGGGGCAAGGGACAGGCTGGCAGAAGGGAGGCAGCCACCGTCCTGAAAGTGGCACTGTCTTTGTTTGTACAGGAACTCAGCACCATGTGCTCAATTCCGCTTGAATCACGTTGGCAAGAAATCCGGGAGCAGCGTGGAGTTTCCTTGTGATTTTCCAAGATAGAAAGTGAGAATGGGCTGGAATAAAAGCAGCAATCGAAAGCATCAGAAGGAAAACAATGCAGGAATGTGGCAGGTGTCTGCTTGCACTCTGATTCTCAGGGTGACTGCGCTGAGGGCAAGGGGCTGAGCTGTGTCAACAGGAGCCCAGGGGAGGGAGGTTGGACTGAACCCCCTCTCCTCGCCACCCCTGCAATGATCCCTGGCCAGGGTGGGGGCAGTTCCTGTTCTGTTCAGCAGGGAATTGGACAGATCCTTGCTGCATAGCCCCTCTGCTATGCCAGGATCTGCCAGGGGCCCTGGGGAAGGAGATGACTCAGGCAGGGGACACACTGACACATGACTGCACACAGTAAAGCAGCACAGGTGTGTGGCGGCCTCACAGGAGCTCCTGAAGCCACCAGGAGTGAAGTCAGGTTGGGATTGTCCCTGTCTGTCCCCCAGAGGAGGCTGGGCAGTCAGGCCAAGCTAGGAGGTGCCAGGGCCACTGGGCCACTGTCCTCCCTCCAGCTCAGGGTGGCAGAGAGCCAAGGTGGATGAGTCAGGCTCTTCTGGGGGACTGCTTACTCAGGCAGAGGCCAGAGGAGCTGTGGGAGTCTCCTCCCAGTGTGGTACACAGGGGAGGGGCCACCTGGGGTGCTGGGATGTCCAAGGTGTTCCCTCCACCTGCTAGGTTCCAGCACCAGCACAGTGAAGATTCAAATGCAGGTCCATAAGATCTGAAAAAGCCAAGCCCAGCTTAGGACACCAAAGTTCAACTTGTACCCCTTTGCCCCTCACTCTTCCACCTGCCAGCTTCATCTTGACCCCAAACCACCCCCAGGCCCTGCTGCTTTGTGGGAAACACAGCTCCTGCTTGATGGACTGGTGCATGGGAAGTGGCTCAGGTGTCAAGTCAGGAAGACAGGACATACCCTTACTAGCTGTGTGACCTTGGACAAGTCACTTTGCCTCTCTGGACCTCAGTTTCTCCATTTGGAAGATGAAGACTAAGCATTCACACAAGACAGGGAGTGGGGGTAGATATCAAAATGGTTATGCAAACAGCCTGAGGCTCCAAAGTCCCAGGTTCAATCCCCCACACCGCCATAAGCCAGAGCTGAGCAGTGCTATGGTAAGAGGAAGGAAGGAAGGAAGGAAGGAAGGAAGGAAGGAAGGAAGGAAGGAAGGAAGGAGACAGGGAGATAACAGAGACCTGAAGCAGCTGTGTAGCCTCAAGAGTTCTCAAAGGCACTCCATGACAGCAGCAGGCCAATGGAGACTGAAGTCTTTTGGGCCAATCCCTAACTAAAGGGGAGCTGAGTCAGCACCTACCATTCACCTGTTTCCCAAGGTCTTCCATGGAATAAAAGGAAGGCCAGGTGGCCAGAGCTTCAGTCTAGAGCTGCTTGCTATCATTGGCTTTTAAAAAACTATTTTTAAGTTTATTTAATTTGATAGGACAGAGAGAAAGTCAGAGGGAAGGGGATTAGAGAGGTAGAGACAGAGAGATACTTGCAACCCTGTTTCATCACCTGTGAAGTTCTCCCCCTGCAGGTAGCATGAACCTGGGTCCTGGCACATAGTAGCATGTGCACTTAACCAGATATGCCACCACCCAGCCCCCATCATTGGCTTTTTTTAAAAATATTTTTTCTTTCCTTATTCATTTATTGAATGACAGAAACTGGGAGGGGAAGGAGAGAGAGGAAGGAGAGAGGGAGGGAGAGAGAGAGATTGAGAGAGAGAGGCTTGCAGCCCTGCTTTGCCAATCTTGAAGCTTTTCCCATGCAGGTGGGAACCAGGGGCTTGAACCTGGGTCCTTGTGAGCTATAATGTGTGTGCTTAACCAGTTGTGCCACCTCACTCAAGCTAGCCCCTCACTGGGTTCCTGTCTGGGGCTTCTGCATAGCTTTCAGGGGGGAAAGCTGAAAAAAGAAGGCATTTGTCTGGCACTTGGTCCCTCTCTTTCCTCGTCTGTGAGAAACTCCCTGGGGATATCCGAGGTGGACCAGCATCCACCCACTCCCAGGCACTAGCCTACTCCCACATACTCCATCCCAGCCTCTTTCCTCCTGTGGAGTCAGAGCTCATTCCATGGCAAGATAAGCTATCACTCCTTAGCAAGGACAGGGGACCTGGCTTCCAGCTTACCTACCACTGCCATCAGAGCCACAAATGGTCGTACCTAAGGAGAATTGCCACCCCCACTGTCCCTTAGCCTCCTGACGGCCACGCATCTCCTGCCCACAGAGAAGAGGCCGTTGCTGTCCTAAAGCCTGAGCAGCACCTTCACCAGTCTGTCCTCCACCGGCTGCCCAGCAGCTTGCCTGCACTGTCTCAGAAGCACCCCCTCTCCAGGCCTCTAGCCACTCCCACAACCACAGCTTCATGAGAGCCGGGCCCACACCCCACATCCTGACCACAGGCACAGCTCCCTCCCTGCTCTCAGTCTGGGATCACCTACTGCTTATCACTGCCTTCCCTGAAGCTCTCCCTGCTCACCTCTTGTAGACTGGACACTCCTTAAGGACAGAGATATCCCCCCTGTTTACCTTTGAGGGGGAACCAGAGCCTAAGCAGGGCTGGCACATGGTGGGTGGTGCATAAGGATGTGTTTGGAAAAGGAAGGAAGGAAAGGGGAGAAGAATGAGGAAATTGGGCTGAGGTCTGAATCCCAGCCTGACACTCAGAAACCACAAGAGAGTAGATGTCTAGCGTCTGAGCTCCATTGGCCCCATGTATAAAGTGGGGACAGTAATAGCCACTTCAGGTGTTTTCCATGCAGGGTCAGAGATCAAACCAGGGTCTCTGTATTGTGCTTTGCCAATACACCAAGACCCCTCCCATATGTTTAATGTTTTGTTTGTTTGTTTTCGTGAGAGAACTACAGAGAGGATTATATAGAGAGGGAGAGAGAAAGACAAAGACACCAGAACACTGCTCTGGCTTATGGTAGTCCTGGGGATTGAACCTGGGACCTCAGAGCCTCAGGCAGGAAAATATTTTGTAAAGCCACTCTGCTGTCTCCCCGGCCCTTCAATTTTTCTAATTTTTTTCTTTTAGAGAAAGAGAGAGTGAACAAAGCACTCTCCTACCAGCTCCAGAGTTCTCTCCATCGGCATCTTATGCAATGCTGACAGTAAGCCAGGCTCTCACACCTGAAAGCAGGTGTTTTACTGCTGAACGACTTCCCTGCCCCCATTCTAGGTACTTTAAGGTGCTCTGGTATGTGGACTCCCTACCATGTCATTGGTTCCCAGAGTCCCTGACATCTGTCCTCCCAGTGCCTTTTTGGCCATGGAGCAGATTTCCTTAATGTCCAGGAACAAGTGTGCCCTGATTCTGCTTCTTGCCCATGTTTCTTTCCCAGGCAAAGGATGCTTTCCCTCTACACCTGCTGACATTCAAGTTCATGAACCATTTTGCTCCTGTGTTGGGTTTTATCAGAGCTCTGGCTTATGGTAATATGAGGAATTGAACCTGGGTCATCAGAGTTTCTTTTTTCTTTTTTTGCCTCCAGGGTTATCGCTGTACTACGAATCCACTGCTCCTGGAGGCCATTTTTTCCCCTTTTTGTTGTCCATCGTTGCTGTTGTTATTATTGTTATTGCTGTCATTATTGTTGGATAGGACAGAGAGAAGTCATGAAAGGAGAGGAAGACAGAGAGGGGGAGAGAAAGATAGACACCTGCAGACCTGCTTCACCACCTGTGAAGCGAACACCCTGCAGGTGGGGAGCTGGGTGCTCGAACCGGTATCCTTGACCCGGTCCTTGCTCTTCGCACCACATTCGCTTAACCCACTGTGCTACAGCCCAACCCCCAGAGTTTCATTTACGAAAGCCTTTTGCATAACCAGTATGCTCTCTCCCTAGCCCTGGTGGTCCATTTTGTTGGTGTTCACTGCTGGGGCTTGTCAAGGTGTTGGTTCACACTGGTTACCATTGCGTTTGTTCTGCTCCACCCCACCCGCATGTACACGGGGCCACCACACTGTAAGTGAGCACACAGAGCCACACTCCTGCATAATGCACTCAGATACAACAACCCAGGAGCATGTCGAGGGTAGGGCCCTATAAATAACTAATTAAAGGCTCACCCCAGAACAAAATCTTTCTCAAAGGCCTTGAGCACTCAGCGTTAGAGTGGGGTGGATGGGTTGTGAGGGCTAGGTTGTACCTGTGGACAGCAGATCCACACCAGGGTTTTGCCACCTGCCTGACTCTGCAGGGACCCACAGCTCTCATTACAACTCAACATTCTAGGACCAGAAGTTTCTGTGGCAGAGGGAACAGACAAATTTCAAGCACCCTTTCTTTCTTTCTTTCTTTCTTTTTTTTTATTTGTTATTGGATAGAGACAGAGAGAAATTGAGAGAAAAGGGGAAGATAGAGAGGAGAAGAGACAGAGAGACACCTGCAGACCTGCTTCACTGCCTGTAAAGTGACTCCCCTGCAGGTGGGGACTCAAGCACCCTTTCTTCCAGCACCATCCATGCACTTATTAATTACAAAAAAAAAGGAAGAAAAAGAGATAGAGATAGTGATAGAGATAAGACAGAGAGATAGGAAGACCTTGTATAAAAACATACAGAAAATGTAAATACAGAGTCCAGTTACATCCAGTTTACAAAACTAAATCTTAGAAAGCTAAGCTCTTCTATCCAGGGAAGATCTTCCCATGTGATGGCAATCCCAGCCTCAGTGACCGCCCCCTAGCCTGACTCCTGAATCAACTCTTCCCTCCTCCCCCTCCTCCTCCTCCTCCTCTTCCTAGACAGGGTCTTCCTGAGCCCTGGCCAAGTGCCTGTGTCCTTGACATGCTCCCAGAGTCCTTCAGGACCAGTGGCTCTTTTCCTTTGAAGATGAATGTCCCCTGAGCCTCACCACAAAGCACACCTCCCCTGGTCCTATGCACCATGAAGCTGAAAACACCTCTCCCTGGACTTCTGGGTTCTTTTGTTCAACTATCTTCCCATGCTCAGAATCACTAGATCTCTCCTGAAGAAGATAAAAGGGCAAGAATCGGGGTGCTGTGGGTAGGCTGGGGAGATGACTCAGCAGGTCGAATGCATGTGTCTCATGCATGAAGTTCTAAGTGGAATACACAGTGGTGCATGACAGCAAAGAAGACAAAATAAGTGGAAGTTTACAGATGGTGGAGGGGCACTGTAGTCTCCCTCCCTCCCTCCAGCTCCCTCTCTCATAAAAATATGCACTAGAAAAAGTAGGCTTGTTCCATATTTCCAAAGCAAGGCTTTTCTTTTCTTGCAAATTAAGCCCTTTTGTATTTGCAATTAATAGTAGAATTACAGATAGCAGATTACAGAGTACAGTTCCACACAGCACCGACCACTAAAGTTCTGTGCCCCCACTCTCCTAACAATAACCACCACAGTGCTCACAAAGTCTTAGAGACAGTTCTGTTTGCTTCTGTGCTATGCTGTGTTTATTTGTTCCAAAGTTTATGTGTAGGTTCTCTAGATAGATTCCACATGTGAGTGAAACCATCCGGTAATTCTTAAGTAAGGATTCCTAACAATTAAGCCACAGGCATTACACACATATACACAAAATTTTCAGCAGGATTCTAGCAAAGACCAAAAGCCAAGGCACAGACCACATATAAGAGGCTCGTGTATACTGTTGAATGTAAAACATTAATCCCCCAGTAAAGAAAAAAAGAGAGACCCATGTTACGCCTAAGAGAGCTCTCAGTGTTTATCCAACAAATGCTGCCCAATGCTTCCAGATAGCAGATGCCAGGAGCAATAGTGGGCAAGGCAATTGGGCCCTCCCCTTGCAGAGTCCTCATTCTCTGGGAGACAGATGATAAGACAGCAGGAGAAGTGGACAGAGGTGCTGCGATGTAGATGAGGGAGCAAAGAGGTGTCAGTGGGAAGAACCCAAAACAAGAGAAAGAGGTACCCACTATCTGTGACAGAAAAATGGGAATGTCCCCAGGGCACATGGGGACACCAGTGTCCTGGAGCTAGGGGCAGTCAGGGGCAGCTGGAGGCATTCTGGGAGGACTCACACTTTGCTCTGAGTGTGATGAAAGTCACTGGGAGGATTCAAGTAGGGCAGAAGCCTGATGTGGCTGTGGGGGGGGGGACACATGCAGGGGCTAGAGTGGGAGAAAGAAGAAGAATCCGAGCCCCCCACACCAAGCAGGTGAGCAAGGACATGGTTTTGTGGAGGAGGTCAGGAGAAGGGTAGATCTAGGATTCATGTGCAAAATAGAGCCTGTGGGATTTGCTGTGGCTTGAATACAGGTTGAGAGAGAGAGAGAGAGAGATCAAGAAGTCTAAGTTTGGGACCAACTTAGTTTTGTCAGCAAACTGCCACTGTATAAGCTTTCCCTTCCTGAATCATTTATAAGAAAAGCAGCTATCAGGGGCCAACATCGTTTACTGGGAACATTCATTTCCTAACTTAAATCAGCTCCCAAAAGTAACAAATTGCTCTTTTTATTAGACTCTTCCATCCTCTGTTGGCTGAATGTCCTCAGTAGCCCTGAATACAAACCCAGTTACAGAGATCTGAAAGTCTTAGGGAAAATACACCCAGTGGTAGCCCGTTCATTCATTCTCCATTTACTGATTGCCTATCATGTGACAGCAACTGGGGCCCCTCCCAGTTTGGCTGTCGACTGAGTCTACAAAGGGCAGTAAGACAGAGCTGGTCTTATACCCTTATGACCGAGGAAGGGAAACAAGCGTGTAACGTGACAAAATAGTACATGGGAGCGAAGAGGCGAGTACTAGAATGTAAGCGAATATAAATAAACTGATGTGGGAATACCAAGAATTGCATGGGGCCGGGGATATATGCAGAGGTAGGGCACTGGACTTTGATGCCTGAGGCCCCATGGTCTCAGGTTCTATCCCCAGCACCACTATAACACAGAGATGTACAGTGACCTGGTGGTTCTCTTTCTCTCTCTCTCTCTCTCTCTCTCTCTCTCTTCCTCTCCCTCTCTCTCCCCTGCCTTCATCCTCTTTAAAAAGAATAATCTTCTTTTGCAGTTGGCCAGGAAAATTCTGAGCTGGTAGAGCTTAGGACTTGCATGCCTAAGGCTCCTAGTTTGTTCCCCAGCAGTGCAAGTGCTACAGTGGTATTTTAGCATCTGTCTCTTTCATGTCAACCTTTCTCTATATGAAATAAAATAAATCTTTAAAAGTGGGGGGGGAGGGGCCGTGTAACAGCACAGTGGAAGTTCATGGACAGGCATAAGGATCCCCGTTCAAGGCCCAGGCTCCCCACCTGCGGGTTGGGAGGGTGTCACTTCATAAGCGGTGAAGCAGGTCTGCAGGTGTCTATCTTTCTCTCCCCCTCTCTGTCTTCCCCACCCCCTGTCTTACCCAACAACAACTGTAATAACAATAACAACAAGAAGGGCAAAAAAATGGGGAAAATAGCTTCCAGGAGCAGGGTATTCATAGTGCAGGCACTAAGCCCCAGCAATAACCCTGGAGGCAAAAAAGGGGTTAGTGGGTGTCTCACTCAGTAGAGCACACAAGATACCATGCAAAGGACCTGGGTTCAAGCCCTGGGCAACCCATGTCTCAATTCTAGACCCTCCTGTGGCAAATGCCTACATTCTGCAGTCCAGCCTACACTCTGTCCTCGCCACCCCCACTCACAGCTGCCTTTAAGCCCCACAAACATGGTCTTCATTGCTGATCCCACTGCCCTTCTGTCTGCCTCTCAGCCTCCCTCAACACTCTTCCTGATCCTACACAGCCAAGATCCAGACACCAGCTTGACAAAACACAAAGTGGGGATGGAAAATATTGGGAATGTGTCCCTCCACACTTGTAAGAAATCTGCGATCCTGCTGTTGAAAGTAGATTGCCCCGTGTGGAGAAGAAATTCAGTCATCCGAGATTCTAAGAGGTCATTTCCAAATCCTTATAGACAAGTCTGACTTCACAACACATCTAAATTAAACTGGCATTTTTGTATAAGGCTGAAACCATAGGATATATTATACATCTAGCAGAGTGCTGCTCTGCTCTATGGTGTTGCTGGAAATTGAGCCTGTGACCTTGGAACCTCAGGCATAAAAGTCTTGTTTTCTCTTTCTCCTCCTTCTCCTTCTCCTCCTCCTCCTTCTCCTCCTCCTCCTTCTTCTCCTCTCCCATAGCACTGTTAAATGCTAATTTACTATAGGTTGTGTGGGGGTTGAACCTGAGATGTTGGAGCCTTAAGACAAGAAGGGCTTTTTGCATGACCACTAGGCTATCTCCTTGGTCCAACAAAGTACTTCTGGTGTGTGTGTGTGTGTGTGTGTGTGTGTGTGTGTGTGTGTGTGTGTGTGTGTGTGTGTGTGTTTCTTTTTTCCTATTGCATTATTTTTTCTTTATTGGGGACGGGGTTAATGGTTTACAGTAAAATACAGTAGTTGGTACATGTGTGACATTTCTCAGGTTTGCGCATAACACTCTAACCCATCACCTAGATCATTAACTAACTGTTACAGGTGCTTTGGTTTTTGAAGGTCATGGATTTTTCCAGTTTCTCAAAAAAAATCATTTATATATGTGTGTGTGTGTGTAAGTTTATATATACATAAACAGAGTCATAACAGATGTACTATTATAAGTATAGGTTTTAAAGGGAGCTGGGTGGTGGCACAGTGAGTTAAGTACACTTTGGCACAAAGAACAAGGACTGGCATAAGAATCCTGGTTCAAGCCCCGGCTCCCCACCTGCAGGAGGTTTGCTTCACAGACTGTGAAGCAGGTCTGCAGATGTCTATCTTTCTTTTTTTAATAAAAAGGAAACACTGACAAAACCATAGGATAAGAGGGGTACAACTCCACACAATTCCCACCACCAGAACTCCGTATCCCCTCCCCTCCCTTGATAGCTTTCCTATTCTTTAACCCTTTGGCAGTATGGACCCGAGGTCATTGTGGGATGCAGAAGGTGGCAGGTCTGGCTTCTGTAATTGCTTCCCCGCTGAACATGGGCGTTGACTGGTCGGTCCAGCCTTCCTCTCTCTTTCCTTAGTGATGTGGGGTTCTATCTTTCTCTCCCCTCTCTGTCTTCTCCTCCTCTCTCAATTTCTCTCTGTACTATCCAACAACAATGACAGCAGTAACAACAACAATAATAACTACAACAATAAAAAACAAGGGCAACAAAAAGAGGAATAAATTTTAAAAACTCAATACTTCAACAAAAGGGAAAAATAAAAAATAACGTTTCTTTTTAAAAAATAAGTATAGGTTTTAAAACTACAAGAAAAAAGGGACAAATGTGGAATAAAGCATGTCCACATTCACTTATTAGTACAACATAATTGGTGAAGTGAAGCACAGGTCTAAAGAGAAAGGGTGATTGGCTCTTGCGAGAAGACAGAGGCCATCATCATCCAGGGGAGGCAGCTATGAGTTTGTTTTATGGCTCCTGCACATAAGAAAGCTATTTTACTTTCTTTATTCTGAAACCAAACCAACTCTCCTCTGTCTCTCTGTCTCTCTCTCTCTCCTGGTACCACTGTCGAGTTTTTACAAAGCTCTTGCTGACCTTCATCCTGAGGTCTCCTTTTAAGAAAGGACTGTATTCTCAAGTCCTCTCCTTGCCCTTGTCCTCCTGCATGGACATAGGAGACAGGCCCAGGGTGGGAATCCCATGTCGCTTGGTGCTCCCTGGCCGCCTGCAGCTTCTGAGTCCTTCACACCTCCGACCCTCCAGCTCGGTGGTCTCCTCAAGTGCTGCTGGGTGTCACTTTCTCCAGCACCCATCGAGGCCAGGCTGCAGCCTGTGAGCAACTGCACTGCACAGGTACAGCCAAGGCAGCCCCGGGGCAGCTCCAGCCAGCTGACGCACTGCAGACTCCAGGTTGCTGGATCTTTTGGTTTTTCAAAAGAAGCCAAATATTCAAATATTGATGTGAAACCTCCCAATTTTTCAATGTTAGAAACTCATCCAAATTAAAAGAAAAAAAAAGAACATGGTGTGTGCCAACTCTGTGCTTGCCAAACAAAACATCTCTGTGTGCAGTCTGGGCCTTCCAACATGAGGGCAACTTCAGCCTCCAGCCATTACTAGGCCCCAGAGGCTCCTCTGCCTGCCTAGACCAGGATGTGAAAATCCCCCCAAACTAAGTGCTCAGCAGGGCAGCCTGCCACACATTCACTCTCCCAAGCATACCGCTGAGCACCTGTTACTTCTTGTTGGCAATTTTTTGAGCAATAAGATGCTGAGATTCTGCCCTTCTGACCCTGTGGGCCTTGTAGGCAGAAGAGACAGTGATCAAGAAGCTACACCTGGGAGTCAGGTGCACCAGGTGGAGACCACGTGCTACCTCACTCAAGAACTAGGGTTCAAGCCCTGAATGCTCACCTGTAAGAGAAAAACTTCACAAACAGTGGAGCGGTATTGTATTCTCTCTTTATCTCTCCCTCTCTCCTTCCCTATTTTTCTCTGTCTCTGTAAGAAAAGAAATAGTCACCAAGAACAGTTAAGGATGTGCAGACATTGAGCCCCAGGGACAACCCTAATGGCAAATTACTCCTGTCTAGGTGTGGCTTAAAGGAAGCATGTGGGGGTGGCCACCATGACTATGAATAATGGAGAGATTAAGTTCAGCAGCTTGAAGAAGTGACTGGAGTCCAAGGGTGAGCAAGAGTCACAGGGAAGAAAGGATGTTCTAGAAATGGAACAAGAGGGTTTTCTTGTGAATAAAACGTAACCATGTTTGCAGGGTCCAAGGAAAGGCAGAGAGGCTACTCTACAGTAAGGGCAGGTTATGACACAAGAGGCGATCAGGAGGGGGCTGAGGTCATCCAGAACACATGGACCTTCTTCATGGGCACTATGGATAGACGGCAGTAACAAATGAGCAGTGTTTGGAGGGAAGACATGGAGGCATTGGAGACCAGCTAGGAGGTGTCTAAGAGGAGATAGCCACACAGTTTGGACAAGGAAGGTTAAGATAAATGAAGTAGCTAAAAAAGTAGCGAGGGGTGTGTGTGTGTGTGTGTGTGTGTGTGTGTGTGTGTGTGTGTGTGTGTGTATTGCAGCTGTTAAAAATGATGTGGTCATCTCCTTTGCCACATCTTGGATGGAACTTCAAGCAATCATGTTAAGTGGGATAAGCAAAAAAGATAAGGATAAATACTCGATGATCTCATTCATAGGTGGAACTTAAGAATAAGAACAGTAAGGGAAAACACAAAGTGAAACTTGAACTGAGTATGGTGTATTGCACCAGAACAAAGGACTCTGGGTAGGCTGGGGGGCCTTTGGGGTCCTGGTGCATGATGATAGTGGAAAGGGGCCTGGGTTGGAGGAATGTTTTGCAAATACCTGTCATGAGGAGATGAGAAGTTATACCTGTGTGTCAACAACTGTGCTGTGAATCACTAGCCTTCTAATAAAGTGAGAAAAGAAAAAAAGGGGAGGGGAGGATGCAAACTTCTCTGCTCTCATGGCATCCACTTTCTAGTGCACCAGCAGCAAAATAAGTAAAATATACAGCATGTCACTAAGACCAGCTGAGTAATTTGTAGAACTGAGAACAGAAAAAACCTGCAGGACCCTTTAAGGAAAAGCTAAAATGTTTAATATGGCAACACAAAGCTCTAAATCAAGAGCAGGTTCATTCTGGGCAAAGTGTCTGGGTTAGGCAGTATGCCTGGCCAGCCCGAAATACGGCATAGAAACAAGTACTAAGGAGGCAAACCAGGCAAGTGGGCTAACATGTATCTGGGGTAGGGAAATTGCAAATTTATATCAAGTGGGTAGGGTAACTTCACGAGGAGGAAACATTTGAATATATCCCTGAAAGAGGTGAGAGACCAAATAATATCAAGGAGAAAAGAAGTAAATAATAAGGAATCATGTTAAGTGAGATCAGTCAGAAAAAGAAGGGTGAATATGGAATGATCCCCTTCCTAGATAGAAGTTGAAAAATAAGAACTGAAGGGAAAACACAAAGCAGAAGTGGACTGGAGGTGGTATATTGCACCATAAAGGGCTCTGGAGCTCAGAGGGGAGGGAGAGAAGAGTGTTCAGGTCCTGGAACATGATGGCAGAGGAGGACCTAGGAGGGGTTTAGATTATTATATGGAAAACTGAGAAATGTTACACATGTACAAACTACTATATTTGTCAACTGTAAACTATTCACACTCTCAATAAAGAAAAAATAAAAAGAAGTAAATAACAAATACACAGGGAAGGATGTCTTGGGTGGCCAACAACAGGTACAAGAATCCTGAGGCAAGAATGTATCTACTATATTCAGGGCAGCCAGGAGGCCAGAAGGCCAGCAGGCCTGGAATAAAGCAGACAGCACAGGGAGAAGCTGATGACAGAACTAAAGAGGTGTGGGGTGAATGGGGGACAGTGTGGCTCTCTAAGCCTCACTGGGGCTGTTGGCTTTGACACTGAGTGTGGTGGAGGCCATTAGAGGGTTGCATGCAGAGTGGACTAACCCAACCTGTTTTTATCTCCATGACTCCAGATGCCAGTGTGTGTGGGGGGGGTGGAGGGGGAGGGCTTGAATGAAGAGAGGTTAGTGGCAGAGGGAGATAGATGCCTTCAGAGACAAACTGGAGATGCTGAGGGGAAAAGCGGGGGGGGGGGGGAATTGCTGTCATCCATGAGCACAGAATTTGTGAAAAATGATCAAGTTTGGGGACCCATTCTGAAAGTAGAACCAACCAATATACTGGCTGGATTGGATTGGATTGGATTGGATTGGATTGGATTGGATTGGATTGGATTGGATTGGATTGGATTGGATTGGATTCTGATTGGAATGGGGTGTGAGGAGAAAAGAGGGTAAAGGGGATTCCAAATTTTCTGGCCTGATCCAAGGGCAGAATAGAATTTTAACTTTCAGAGAGGCAGAAGAGGCAAATGGGGGTTGGGGGCTCCCAGGAGCTCAATCTGAATGCAAGTCGCATTTGCAGTGCCCAGGAGGAACATGGGATGCTGGGTAAGCCCCAAGGTGGGGACAGCATTCAAGGGAGGAGGGCCAGAGTCAACTCCCATGGGGCTGGAGCTCACAGAGGGGAGTGTGAATCATTTTCCTGGTGAAATGGGAAATCATTGAAGCATAAGTACAATCTAATTTGCTTTCAGAAGATTGCACCTGACCACTGAGGGAAGGGGGGTGGGTGTGGGGGGAGAGAACCCATTGGAAGCCTTTGCAGAGAGGAGGGCATTAAAGAAAAGGAGACACTTACTGATGGATGGGATATGATAGGTGTTGGAAGAAAGAAGCAAAAATGATTCCCAGGATTTGGTTTCAAGGAAAGGGAAGGTTAGAGATGATGACAAGCGGACGACAAAGGGGGAAATTAGCATTTCAATCAGATGAAGGAATGCTGATTAGGGTTCTATCTGGGCTTAGAGACAATGAAGAGAGGTTCACTAAGAGGTCAGAGATGGAAGAGCAGGGAAGGAGGTGGGAAACTGGCAGGAAGTTTAACGTGGGGGTGGGGGGGATGGGGGTGGGGGGGTTGGGGCTTGGGTCTAGGGGAGTGGGCACTCCCAGGAAAGCTGTGCTGAAATCAAAGATGGGAGCAGAGTGTGTCAAACCAAGTTTAAAATGTCAGCAGGAACTTGGTGAAAGAGTCATTTATCTCATGCTACCAAGAGCCACAGGTCCCCCAGGACATTCCGCATCAGTGAATCCTGGGCTATTGATTTCACTGGCAAAGAATTAACATTACATGATTGCATGTTATTATTTTTTTTCTGTTGCTTGATTTGGTAATCATATGCTCTTTTTAAATTATTTGCATTTCATTATGGGTCTCTTGAACACTTGCCACGACATGATGGAATCCTTCTTAAAAGAACCGAATTTATACTGGGGGGGGGGGGAGTTGCGTCATTTTTCAGGTTGATACCCTGGACTCACTAATAGTAAAGCTGATCACTGTGGCTACCTGGCTAAGTCACGCCTTCTTGGTAGTCAGGAAATAGACACTGGAGAATAGATTTCTTCTCTGGCTCTTGCTTTAGTATATAAAGATCTTACTTTTATCATAAATGTTATTCATCCATTCAGTCAACAACAACAAAATGTAAACCCTTATTCTGTTTCAGGGGAGCCTAAGCTCTGGAGATAGAATAGGGAGCACAGAAGAGATCCAGCCCCTGCTTTCATGGAGCTTACACACACACACACACACACACACACACACACACACACACCTACAAAGTGTGCTAAACATCATGAAATTACAGCACAGGAAACTGGGAGAACATACAACCAGATGTCCAGCTAGCCTGGGGTGACAATGACATTTGACAAAGAAAAAAAGGTGTTCTCGGCTAGGCTAGGAGACATAATGAAGATAATTCAGGGCCAGGGTGGAAAGCAGTGGGGCTAGAACACTGAGAGGGAAGTAAGACTCATGGAAGGTAAAACCAAGACAGATAGTTGCTTGTTTTAATCCTTGGAGAAATGAGACTAATGGGTCTTAAGAAACTACATTGATAAGAATAAAAAGGCAAGATCTACATTTTAAGTGACGCTATGGTGCAGATATAGAGATAAGAGAGAGCAAGAGTGGTGGAGAGCAGACCTGTGAGGAAAGAACCCATGTCCAGAGGAGAGGCTTAGACCTGGATGGTGGAGAGAGAGAGAGGGGATCTGAGAGCTAAATCAATAGAACAGAATGCAGCTAGTAAGTGATGGCATCTGAAGGGATTTAAAATGAAGATCTGCCAGAATTGTTTGACTCATTGATCATTTGCATTATGGGTAATCTTCTGGGGGGGGGGAGGCCATCTGCAGCTGTTATGAGCTGATAGCGACTAAGTAACCTGAATAAGTACTTGGGATGAGACCACACCATACCATGGGCTATCAGAAATTATATGATAAGGATCTCTAAAGCAGGAGAGATCACATGACGGTCATGTAAAATGATGTTCATGCCTGAAGCATTAAAGGTGTGGGTTCAATCTCCAGCACCACCGTAAGTCAAAGCTAAGCAATGTGCTGGTAAATAAATGAATAAGTCTGTGTGCTGGCACAGCTGGTTGAGCACACACATTACAATGATATAGGACCCAGGTTCAAGCCCTCAGCCCCCACTTGTAGTCAGGGTGGATTCACTAGCAGTAAAGCAGTACTACAGGTCTCTCTCTCTCTCTCTCTCTCTCTCTCCTTCCTTCTCTATTTCCCTCTGTCCTGTCAAATGAATAAGTATTTTAACATTTTGTTTTAAAGAACATATAATAAGTATCTCTAGGCTCATTTAATAAGACTGAGCTCACTCACCCATTCTTCTATTCCTTTACTACATAAGAGACCTTATTACAGATGAGATACTATAGAAGCCCAGGATCTGTAACTGGGAAGAGGGGGCAGAGGAAGAACTCTAAGAAGTCTGTGCTATGCCTGGGAGGTCAAAGCACCTGTTAGAAAATAAGAGCATGCGCAGGGGAGACAGCATAATGGTTATGCAAACAGACTTTCATGCCTGAGGCTCCTAAGTCCCAGGTTCAATCCCCCCACACTACCATAAGCCAGAGCTGAGCAGTGAGTGCTCTGGTGTTTCTCTCTGTGTGTGTCTCTCTCTCTGCATCTCTCTCAAAAATAAAATTAATTAAAAAAAATTTTAAAGAAAATAAGAGCATGTTCATTGCTGTAGGTGTAGATTTTACATTTTATTTGTACTTGCTCCTTTTGGCAGACTGAAACCAGGTTCTTTCATTTTATGGCATTTTTAAAAACAAATATACAGACTGCAAATCTCTTCTTGCAAGGCTGTAGACAAAGCTTGGCTGAGGAGCCAGTAGGTAATAGCAGCAATGATCGTATTCTTTTTTTAAATTTTTTATTTATAAAAAGGAAACATTGACAAAACCATAGGATAAGAGGGGTACAACTTCGCACAACTCCCACCACCCCGTATCCCATCCTACCCCCCCCCCCATAGCTTTCCTATTCTTTAATCCTCTGGGAGTATGGACCCAAGGAATGACCATATTCTTATCTGATTCAGAGCTCATCACCACTTGAACAAAGTCTCAGTTCTTCTGTGTAGAGCTCCAGTTTCATTCCAGTGACTTCATTCTGTTCATGGTGCCAGTATTGACATCATTATAGCGTACTTGAGTGAGGAAAGCAGATACATAGAGGACAGTGGGCAAGTTTCTTATAATAGTGATCAGCCATAGCTATAAAATAGACATTTCCACATACACCCAAAAAAAAATTGGGGTAGGAAACTATGACAAAGAAATCAATGTATGTGTAACCATGGAAAGATATTTCTAAGATGAAAGCTTGCTATCTGTCATTTCACACAATTTCTTAAGTCAAGACTTTTTAGTAGAGGAAGTCACTACACAATTTTAATTGTTGGAATTTATGTGTATCCCTAACTAACTTTAATTCCGCTTCAGAACTGCCTTTTAACATAATATGGCTCAGGAGAGGGAGATAGCATAATGGTTATGCAAACAGACTCTCAAGTCCCAAGTTCAACCCCCCCACATCACCACAAGCCAGAGCTGAGCAGTGCACTGGTTTAGAAAAGAAAGTTAAAAAAAAATTGTATAGCTCAAACTTTAGCATAAACTAATGACAAAAGTATATATACATATACATATGACTTTGTAGGGACTTTTATGGAGAAATGCATATTTGGGCAGTTTTATTTTTTTGAAGTTTAAATACACATAGTTGTTTCTTATTTCCTTTCTATTTGTTTAAATGTGGAGAGAGGAGGTAAGTGAGTGTGAGGGCACAAAAGTGGAAGACTTTACGTACATTTCCCAGTATGACATTCCTGCAGCTCTGAAGACCCGACGCCTCCCCAGAGTAAAATATCCATAAATGACAATTTACAAAACATGATCCGCTGGCATCAAAGGAAAAAAAAAAAACCTCTCCCTCTCTCCCTGTCCAATAAGTTAACTTTGAAAACAATTACAAGTGCATGTACGAATAACACACCAACTTGCATTTCTATAGTAACTTTCACCAGAGGATTTCCCTGTGCTTTACAGAAAGTAATTAACTAGACCCTCTAACATCCCTGTGAGGAAACCAAGAGCTGTGGGAGCTCACTGAACAACCCCCAGCATTGACTTGCTATCACCTCTGGGGTGAGTGAGCAGCTGTTGTTTAAAAGCTGTAAGGCAAAAAGAATTCAATATTTTTAAATTATCTGGCTCAGAATTCCAAGATCAAC